>NC_081433.1:48998248-49120748 GCF_949786415.1 Peromyscus eremicus | reverse complement strand
CAGCTTTTGTGATTTATCACTTCTGCTCAGGTGAACAATTTGGAGATGCAGCTGCCCCTGAGCCATCCACGCTTCCGAGAGCAACGCTCACCTATTTTCCTGAAAGTGATCCAAATAAACCCATTAATTCTTCAAGCTAGACTTGGGTACAATAGTTTCTTTAACCTGTCATTAGCGCACTATCTGAGGTAAACAGATGCCTGTTCACATCCATCTCCTCTGGAAAAGTCCCACGGCAGGATAGAAATTCATGTCTTTTGATTTCTGAAAATAACTCTTGAGTAGAGGGTGACACACACAGGTAAGAGAATAAAACCAACTAAATGTGACTTACTGTGTATTATGGCCTCTGTCAAAATACTTGGAACATGTTCACACACCTACACCCTCCTGATGACTTGGCAGCTACCCTTAACGACTAGTCGGCATGTCATTTCTGACGATGTAACTGGGAAAACGGCTCAGGTGCATGGCCTGAGGTGTCAGGAAAGATGTGGGCATCAAGTTAAAATAAGGAGGAAAAAAAAGAAAAGAGAAAAGAAAAGCAATAAAACCTGGAATGAGCCATGAGCTATTTTTGTTGTGTATGACATCAACTGCTGCCCATACCATCTGCTTGTAATATTAAATAATGTGGTATAAAGAGAGAAAAAAAAAACAAAACGAAGAAGAATGGAAGGTGCCCCAAACCATTTTTCAGTGCACAGCATCAATCCATGCCGGTCACCTGTGCCTGTAATATGAGTTGGTGTTGCATGTAACAGCAGTCCTCACTGGGCCTTCTCAGACACTGAAGTCTAGTCAAATGTTGGCTTCACCACCACCCCCTTTATTCTTTTCTAGCAAGAAGAGAATTCCATCATGAACCTGGCAAGTGTGCCAAGTAATTACCAGGGGGCCTTTACCCTGCAGAGAATAGAAAACTGGCTCAAATAAGGGAATAGCTGAAGCTGTCTGGGTCTTACCACTCCTTGGCTAGCCTTTCTCTGCATGTGCCCTTTTGGACCCAGTCACAGGTTATTGAAATTGTGCAGTAATTGTAACGGAAGTACATTCCTGCAGATAGAAGATGGATAGATCTTTGCTCTATCAGGTGGGATTCTGGGGGAAGAAGAAGAAACATTCAAACAGCAGTATTCATAAAGGCATGGCTTGGGTATGAAGGAATTACTAAGAAGGCTCAGTACTCCAAACTGTACCCCAGTAGAATCTACTGAAATGAGAAGGGAATGTGGAAAGAACTGCTTGGCAGAGGTTCTGACCTTAGAATTGGAGCTGCCTACAGAGAGGAAGTGCAAGGAGTAGATACTGAATCTCACTCTCCTTTTTCTTCACTTTTTCCCAGGGCTCACCACTGAATGTGTCTACTTGGAAGCCGCAGTGTAAGAGAGGCTGCTGAGGCTGGGTGATGAGCGCTATGGCCCTGGACAGAGTGGGAAGGTGAGAAAAGAATGGATCTCCACAGCAAATGGAAAACCCCCAGCCCACATCTGGATTCCTCTCCTAGTTCTGCACATAAAATGAAAAGAAGGGAATCCCATTTAAGTGGAACATCATTGGAGGTTTTGACTTTCATTCAGATACATCCCTGATAGGAACAAAAAGGAGACCAATAGGAAGTACATGGAGTACCACTAATAAGTAATTCTGGTAAAAGATAAGAACCAGTTAGCACCCGAAACAAAACTACTCAAGGATCTTAGGCAGACATTGACCTTGGACCATTCAACTCTTAACTGACTTTGCTCTTGGATCATTAAGATATAATTATTGTGATTACATCAAATTGAAACAGCTTTGACCACAAACTGTGATTCACATGCCTGTTAATCCACTTTTTGTTACCCTAATAAGCACTTGAGGTAATAGTCTTATAGAAAAGGTTAATTTCAGCTCAGTTTAGATTTTAGTCCATGATGGATTCATCTCTTTGCTTTACATAATGCTGATACTATGGCAGGAGTGTGGAGCTGAGGGAAACCACTCACATTCAGGGAGGAAAATAGAGAGAATGGGGTTAGGGCTCAACTATCCACTTCAGGTCCTGACTCCAAAGACTCAAAGACATCCAATGAGGCTATACCTCCTCCAGGCCCTGCTACCTCCTAATAGCACCAACTTGAGGTTCAATACATGGGTCTTTGGGGGATGTTATGCCCAGATCACGGGGACCCTCAAAAGACCACCACAGAGACCGAATCCTCAAGCTCTGGTGCTTGGTCTGTCTGTCTGTCTGTCTGATGTAGTGATGAGAGCAGAGAGCCCAGAGCCCAGGCAGGGTGGTTTTTTGTTTTTGTTTTTGTTTGTTTGTTTGTTTTTAAATAGCAGAGGTTGGGATGAGGGGATTTCCAGGATTCAGGACCCTAATTGGCTGACATTTGTCTAGGGGTATCTGTAAAACAAAAATAGGTATGTGCTAGACTTAGGGACATCTGGCCATCTTATTTAATGGTTGGAATGTTTGGGATGTCAGGTACTTCCCCTTCGATGCAGGCCCTCCCTGGGTGGGGTCAGCTTATGGTTTTTTCTGGGTCTGGGTGTTGCCTGCCAGTAAGCCTGTCACAGAAGCTGTGCCTGGGCCTCTAAGCCTGTCATGGCAGCTGTGTGGTCAAGCCGTTTTGGGGCCCCTCCACAGGGGACAGATACAGTCTGAACTATATTAACATGCATCGCCCCCAAGGGAGGAGAAGATGTTCCACTAATGATGTAGTTTAATTAGAGCAATCAACCACTGTCTGGTTAACACAATGGAACCCAAAGTGGGCCCCTCCCCCCGCATCTACCTCAACAGAGAAATACTAACAGAGTGAGTTCTGTTTCAGACTAAGACAAGAAACGAAGAGTTACAACCAAGAATCATGAGAGAGAACCATATCCTTACGGTTTTCAGTATCAGTGACGTTTTCCCCCTGTGTTCAGTGCTTGTGAAAAGTAGATTGTTACCAAAAAGGTTTAAAAAAAGTGAAGGTAGTGCTGGGGGTGTAAGGATTCTGTCCTTAATTACGTCATCAGCCTGAGATGGTGTCCCAGCCTAAAAAGTGGGTGGGCCCTCTGTGCGTCCCTCTCTTTCCTTTCTGCTCCTTCCTTCAGTCTGTCTTCTTCTCTCCTCCTCTCTCTCCCCCTTCCCTTTCCTCTCTCTCTCTCTCCCTCCCTCCCTCTCTCTCTCTCTCTCTCCCTCTCTCTCTCTCTCTCTCTCTCTCTCTCTCTCTCTCTCTCTCTCTCTTTCTCTCTCTCTCCCTCTCCCTCTCTCCCTCTCTCTCCCCCTCCCAATAAAGCTCTAAAAAGGTAACCATGGCCTGTGATTCTTTCCATTAGCACTCTCCTCTGCTGGCATGGTGGGCGGGCGGCCAGCCAGGAGCAGCATGCCGTTTAACCAACATTGGTGCCGTTCAGACTCGGGATATATCACTGAGCACCGAGGACCTGCTGTGACTGCTGCCGCCTGCCACCTCCTTCCCCATCCAGCAAGATGGCTCACTTGTCCCTCGCCTCCCCTGGACCCCTACACAGCTACCACTACTGCTGCTGCCATGATTCTTCACCACAGTGAGTGAGTCTGCAGTTCTTGCGGCTGTAGTCTGAGATATATTCTTTGCGACGGACACCCCGGGGGTTGTCCTCGGGCTATGCTGGCAACAGGAGGCACATTTTTGCTCCTGACGAGGGGGTCAATGCTGTCTAGGGTCCAACGGTGGACCAACTGCGGCACAGCCACAGCCCTTTCCATCCCTTGAAGAAGAGGATGGTGAACTTGAGCTGATTCTTAGATCTCTCTTCATTCTTGGGGATGCCTGAGGTTGGAGTCTGATCCTGGTTTGTTACTTTAATTTTTTTATTTTTCTCTCGGCTACAGCCATGAGACAAAGGGGCAGATACATTTACCACCTACATTGGCGGACAGGGGCAGGCACCGGTAAACCTGGCCACATAACAGCATAAACTTGACTGCATAACAGCATTGTGGGAACTTCTGCCAGCGAACGGGCAAATAAGAGTTACTTTATCTCCAAGCTTTCTGTTAAAGCTCTAAACCCTTCTCCCTCCCCACTTCTGCATCTGCCACATGCAACCTTTTCTGTCTGACTTCCCCCGGCAGTGGGCAGGCTCAAATGGGCAGGCTTGGACGGTTTCTAAGACTAGCCCTAACTTACCTTAACTCCACCCACTCATTCTCATGTGCATACAGACAGGGCCCTGATCTTTGCCTTGTCCCTAATTCCAAAAAAATAAATTCTCATGCACCACAAGCTTTTCTCTTCCCAATTCCCTGTTCTAACTCACTGTTCAGTCAAAGATACAGGACCACTACAGAACCGGAGTCCAGAAATCATCAACATCTTGTCAAACAGAAAGTTCCCAGGCACAGCCAAGAGGGATACATGTCTCCAGAGCAAACGGATGACAGACAGCATCCCACAACACCTGTCCACTTCAGAAGATTCCCCCAAGAACCAACCGACGTCCAATTGTCAGCTGGAAGCAGTTTTTGAGAGGAACGACACTCCTATTCCCATCTACCTGCTTTTTTATAATAAATGAAAGTCTGGGATGTAAGGATTCTGTCCTTAATTACATCATCAGCCTGTGACAGCATCCCAGCCTAAAAAGTGGGTGGGCCTTCTGTGCGTCCCTCTCTTTCCTTTCCGCTCCTTCCTTCCGTCTGTCTTCTTCTCTCCCTCTCTCTCCCCCCTTCCTTTCCTCTCTCTCTTTCCCTCTCCCTCTCTATCTCTCTCCCCCTCTCCCAATAAAGCTCAAAAAAGGTAACCATGGCTGTAATTCTTCCAATCAGCACTCTCCTCTGCTAGCATGGCCGCCGCAGGCGGCGGCCAGCCACAAGGAGCAGCATGCCATTTAACCAACAGGGGGTATAGCTTAATTTAGGTTTTTAGCACTTAACGAGCACAGGTAGGGCTGGGGATACAGCTCAGTGGTAGAGTATTGACCTAGAATACACAATACGAGACCCTGGGTTCAATCTGTGGCATTTCCCCAAAATCACGAAAGCAACTGGTTGAAGTGATGCCATGATATTGCTAATGGACTTAAAAACAAAGATCAAAACGGGACCATTTATCATTCCTATTAATGACTTCTCACTACCCTGACTGAACTACCCAAGGTTGAGTAAAAGAAAGAAATTTGTTTTGGCTCATAATGTGTGGTCTACACAGGTAATGGAGGTGGGAGGTCAGTGGGCTACACTGGTTATTGTTAGAAATCCTAGCCACTCCCCCGGATATATGATTGCATGTGTGCTGTCCACTAGCCAGGCAAGACGCTTAGTCATCCTTGGACCTTATGTCCTACATAGTCCATGAGCTATGTGATCAGGAAATCTATGCTCATGAGTGGCGTAGCTACATAAGCCCATATAAAAGCGGGTTCCACTTATTCCTTCTCTCTCTTCCTGCATGGTCATTCCATAGGCCTATGCACACCCCTTCTCTATTCCCTTAATAAACTCTTATAATGGGCTTTGTTGTGCCTCATGGCTTTTCTCACATGGTAAACAGTGCCGCTTAATAAATAACATTGCTCCACTTAATAAATAACAGTTATGGTCTTGTTATTAAGTCTCAAGTAGTGAAGTCAGCTTTCAGATAGACTTCAGCAACAAGGCAAGCAAGAGCTGGTTGCCACCATAGGGAACACCGATTCATATTATAAATAGACATGGCAGACAAGGAGTTAATGATGGACAGTTTGTGGTCCATCCTGCATTTGAATGACACACATTGTACATGGCATGGCTTTTCATGTTTTGCGTATTAAATTATGTAATAGATTCTCAATTTACTACTTGTTTCTTTCAACAAATCTCATATTTTCTTTATTTATCTTACTACTCTGTCTGGTGGATTCTGCAGTTCTATTTTTAAATTATTAATTTCTTATTCAATCATTTCTAATTGTTCACTCCATTTTCCTGTGCTAAAAATTCTGGGGACAGAATTATTTTTTATTTCTGGAGGTTTGATGAGTCTTTTCCATATTCATGATTGTTTCACATCTGTGCTGCATTATTTGACTTTAAAAAGTAGATACTTGGGGCTGGAGAGATGGCTCAGAGGCTAAGCACATTTGCTTCTATTGTAGAAGACCTGGGTTCAGTTCCTAGAATCCACGTGGTAGCTTCCAGCCACCTAACTCCTATTCCAGGGGATCTAACACCCTCTTCCAACCTCTGTGGGCACTAGGCATGCATGTGGTGCACAAATATGCACATGCATGAGATGCTCATATGCATAAAATAAAATTTAAAAAGTAAATATGTCTTCATATTTCTTTGAGATTTTAAACAGGATCATTGAAAAGTCCTCCTATTGTTGTTCTTTCCTTTCCATTTTCCTTAGAGTGCATTGCAGTTGAATTTCTTTCCCTCCTATTCCACTGCGCTTGCTTTCTCTGTGTCTTTGAGATCTCAGACAGGGAGCTTTGGGTCTTTCCTCCTGTCACTCTTCCCTCCTTTCTGGCTTCCTAGGGACGTAGAGGAGACTCTGTCAGGAGTCTGTGAGCCTCTTCTCCACAGCCTGCAACAAGTGCTTTCTACTGCCAGGGCTGGCCTGGGTGCTGCTCAGTGATGCAGTCCGTTCAATTCTTTCTCTTTTATTTTTGAGATCATAATATGTACAACATTTCTTCCTTCCCTTTCCTCCCTCCAAAACCTCCCAAATACATCTTTCTACACTCCTTCAAATTCATGCCCCTTTTTATCATCAATTGTTATTGCATGGATATATATTCCTAACTATAACCTGCTCAGTAGTATAATGTTATGTGTATGTATGGCACCCCCATAATAGTATAATGTTATTTGTATGTATGGCCCCCATAGGCTCATGTATTTGAGTACTCGGTCATTAGGGAATGGTGCTACTTGATAGGGATTAGGAGGTGTGGCTTTGTTGGAGTAGGTGTGTCCTTGTGGGAGGGAGTATCTCAGTAAGGGTAGGCTTTGGGGTTTCAAATGCTCAAGCCAGACCAAGTGTCTCTCTCTTCTTGCTGACTACAGATCTGGATGTGGAACTGTCAAGCTACTTCTCCAGCACCATGCTGCCTGCACGCCACAATACTTCGGCTATGACAACACTGGACGTTTAAACCTCTGAAACTATAAGCCAGTCCCAATTAATTGCTTCCCTTCATGAGAGATGCCATGGTCATGGTGTCTCTTCACAGCAATGTAACACTGACTAGGACAGCATTAGATAACCAATGGGTGTGATCTTCCCTGGAGAAGATCACCTTTTCTGCTCCTGGCTTTCCACAGTTGCCCATAGTTCTTTTGTGTAGGATTGAGGCCTCATGCGCCTTTCCCTGTCCATCTTGGCATGTCTATTGATGTCCTTGTTCAGCTCATATTGAGGCAGTCATGTTGGTGAGACTTTATGGGTGTAGCTTCTGACATTTCCAGGAGACACATCACAGCAGACTTCCTGGTCCTCTGGCTCTTACGATCTTTCTGCAAATCCCTGAGCCTTCCATGCAGGAGCTGTTTTGTAGATGTGTCTGTTGGGGTTGGGTTTACTTTTTAGTCACTTTTGGCAAGAGGTCTCTTGTTAGAGTTATCCTGGGGAAGTGGTGCTAGTTGTTTTTAACCTTTCTTCACAGGAAAAGTCTTGTTTTCGTACTTCCAGTCTTCCTTTCTCACGGCTGTTTTGAGTCTTGGCTTCTTCCTGGTGTTGGAACCATGTCTTCCAGGAGTTGAAATGCCAGAGGTTGCTGCTCAGATCCACAGGCCTGTTTTCATACCTTCTAGATCATCTTATTTCTGGTTCCATAAATTCCAAAATTATTTTCTTTTAGCTTAACTTTGCCTTTTTTATATTTTATAAATGTTTAGTGTCTTGTTCTTGAAATGAAGATGGAAGAAACATTGGGTAAGTGTTTGCATGAAATTAATTCTAGAAGCCAGATAGAAGCTTTTTAGTATCCATATATATATGCATGAATATATAATGACTTGTGGATAATTTTGCACATATGATGATTATTTCCTAAATATAGATATGAATTACATACTTCTCTTCCTCCCTTTTAAAAGTTAAATTTATTCTGAGTCAGTTTTATATATTAAAGCTTATATAATGTGTGCGCATGCATGCACATGCACACACACATACACATAGTGCATTATGATTAGGCTTACCCCACCCTCACTTTTTCCCCTTGCATTTCTGTCAACTCAGCTCTCTCCTCCCTTTAGGTCCCCCTCTGCTTTTCTATCATTTTGGTTTGCTGTTGTTTTGTGACCTACTGAGTTTAGTGAAGGCCTTCTATATGCACATGTGTGTGGAGCTATCCCCTGAAGCATGGGACTCTTACTAGTGGCTACATCGCTGAAGCCAATGACTCCCCTCTGCTCAGCATTCATCAACAGCCAATAGTTCCCCATAGAGGGGTAGAGGCACAATGAGCTCTTCACCTGTTCATAACTAAATGTTGACATGCCCAGTCTTGTGCAAGCCCAGTGTATAGAGCTACAACTGCTATGTATTCATGGTTTCTCAGAAGACAGAGTTTTATGTTCCTCCTCCTCATCTGGCTTTTATATTCTTTTCATTCTCTCTTCTATGTTTTCCTGAGCCTTGAAGTGGGGTGGTGATCTAGATGTCCTGCTTAAATCTGAGCACTCAGAAGTAGCTTGTCCTCAGTAACTTGAGCAGCCAAGAGTCTGCATTCACTATCATTCACAGCAAAAAGAAGCTGATCACAGTTGTGAGCAACACGTATTTAGCAGTCTCTCACCATGAGTCTACCAAGGATTAATTTTTGAATAAAGATAACTTAATATAAAACCAGCCTAACTGTACCATATAGAAAAATTGCTGGTAGTAAGTAAAGGATTAAGAAGTCTAGAAATATGAGTTATCTATTAAAATATTACAGACTATAGGGTGAATGTTGAGCAGCATGTTAAAAAAGAAGCAGCGTACACAGCAATGCATATGTCAAATCTAGAGTTATGACAGAAAGGGAAAACAGAAACATAAGATTGTTATCTTCAAGTGAAGCGAGAGTGGTTCTACTAAGACCGTATTGAACTCATGACTTTCAAAGTTTGTATTTTTAAATAGTAGGTCATTTGCCACCATTAATTTTCTACTAACAACCATAATACACACACACACACACACACACACACACACACACACACACACATCCCTGAGCCTGATAGTTAGACTATTGTACTTTCATAGAAAAAAAAAAGAACTAGGGCTGGATGAGACAGAACCATTGGGGAGTTACTGCTGTAACATAGTGTAAGGGAGCAAAGACTGGTTTAAGGAACTCTGGAGTAGTACTGGTACAGCATAGACTTCAACCTAGGAGAGGGCTTTGTAGATGTGGTCAGCAGTGACAAGGAAAATAATTGAAAACAATGATTATAGTCGACCAGAATAAGCCAAGAAAAGACTTGTGTCCATGATGATGAAACTAAATTACTCAGAAGATATTTATAAATTACTCAATTTAATTTGCTTCAGCAGCAGAAAACATGTGCTTATTAGGAGAGTTTTGCAATGCATTTGGAAGAACAACTTACGGTGTTATCATTTTATAAAAGATCTGACCTAGTCTTTTTGGCTGGCAGTATTTGACTGATGTTTTTGCTTCTCTGGGAAGCTTGCTTGGCGAAATAGGACAAGACGCTAAACACTGCAATACATTATTAGAAAGAGATGCTTTTGACATTGTAGACAAAAATATGCATTGTGAATTTTATTACTGAAAATCAATAAAAGGGTACTTTGTATTTTGTTCATGTCTTCTCAGTCAGTTTGTGTGGAATCAAAAGTAGAAATTGTAATAGAAAATGAAGCATTAATCTACGTGAATAGATTGAATCCAAATTACAGTGCAATTGATTGAACCATCACAAAATGTCTTCATTGTATGCAGCATTAGGGGTCTGATGCAGCAGTTGTTGAGTGTGTGGGCCATGTCACAAATAGCTTCACCAACATACTGTGTTGGTTTCCAGGTTTGACAGGAAGGTTGTGGAGTGTTCTTTTCTTTCTAAGAGTTTTATACTATACTCTTATCTGTCCACATTTTGTTCATAAAAGCATACAGAGCATGTGCCTGGGGGACTGAATCTGATGGTGGAGCTCCTGTCATACACAGTTTGTGGTGTGATCAGCAAAGTTCACATTGAAGAGTGACTCTGTGTGGGGCTTATCTTGAGATGGATGAGGCTTTCAGTTTGGGTTCAGTTGGATTCTGTGCAGTGGTATTGGGAAACGTATATAGTGTTACAGTGTTTACAGAAGCCATCTACTTAATAGCATGGAGTACAAGACTGAGACCAGAGCTGGTAGGGAATGCCATTAGATCCTGTAGTATGATGGAGGCAGTTTGCGTAGGTGGGCTAAAAATGAGTAAGAAGAAGGCTTAGATGATTATACGAGGTGGAGAGGAAGTTAAGTGTAGGGAAACAACCCAGTAAAGTGACTTACTGAGACAAAAGGGACATTTGTAACTGATCTCAAAGTTCACTTACCATATTTAGCCTTTTCAAGAATGTCTTTTCTGGTCTTAACTCACCATTTCCAATTTTTATCTTGTGTACATCTTTTCCCCTTTGCTTTAGAGATAGGATCTCATGTAAACTGTTCTAGACTGGAAACTTGTTATGTAGCTGAGAGTGACCTTCAAGTTTTATTCTCCTGCCTCTACCTCCCAAGTCCTTGGATTCTAGGCATACTATCATGGCTAGCTACCTTGGTGTAGCATTTAACATCCTGCTATAGGGCCTCTTTCCTCTAATATCTTGGAAACTCATTGATGGCAGTCACCTTTTTATTCTTTATTGCTTAATTCCTGGAATACTTGAGGTATTTTATAACTATTTTTTCCAGTAAATGAATACTCTAGATATTTTCTATTGTGTTTGGCATTTGGATTACATAGAGAACCTCATTACAGAGAAAACTAGACTCTGGAGAGAAAGTTCTCCCAAGAGTTAGGGTGTCTTGGAAAGAGAAGTGTTGACTTTTGTTGACCTATGTAGATCTGTCTTTGAGACCCGGGACCCAACGATCTAAAAGAATGGGGCAGATTGTAGTCCAATGCTCCAGACTACTTTACTTCAGTTTTAGTGTGTTTTTATACACTAATTTAACAAAGAGAGCAATGGTCCCAGGAAGATTGTTTAGAAAAACATTATCAGAAGAACATGATCAGAAACATATGTAAATAAATGTCAGTAAGCACATACTAATATTAACAGAGCAGTCCCTTCCCAGAACTTTCTCAGGACTGATCAGTTTAGACACAATTTCCTGGCATATACTATAGATTATATGTGGGAGAGCAAGGCAGAGATCATATCCAGATTCAGGGTACTTTGAGGAGAGCACTCATTATATCTTTTCACTAGAATCGGTTCTATAGCTACATACTGACATCCAGCAATTATAAACATCTTATAAATTGAATACAAATATTTGTCACAGGAGGCAGGAAATCATGTCCAAGAACAATCCAGGGAATAAAAATGCACCTGGGGTAAAAGGCCCTCTGCCTTTTTCCCTGGCACCTCTCCTACAGTTCACCAACCTATCGTTCACCATGGGTCATTCTTTTGGGTGTGTTCTGATATCTCTCCCCCTTTTTAATTTTTTAAAGCAAGAACAGCCAGCACAGAAGGTAAAGCTGAGGGTTCTTGGGCACTTATTATTGTTTGGAGTCATGAAAAGACATGGTATGTGCAAGGCTAGATGCAAGAGCATGATATTTTGCCACCAGGAGAGAGGACCTACACCTTGTAAGGCATCAGTGATCCTGTCTGTTATTCCTTATCCTGAAATTCTAGGCATATGCTTAGAAAATGTCTGAAAAATTTCATCCTGTAAGGTAGTGCCATTGAGAGACAATTCCCTTACACATCTTCTAAATGATACTTGATCATGGTCCAATGGTAAAATCAGGGGCTATACAATAACTAGTAATGTTTCAATCACACTGAAGGGTTGTTTTTGTGAGTCTAACATCTGTAATTTAAAGTAAATAAGGTAATAGCAAAAATATCTCTGGAGTATTTCCCTCTTTTTTCCTTTTTAAAAATTGCTTCTTAGGGTGGAATGAACACATTCTACAGATGCTTGACCCTGTGGGTTGTAAGGGATTCCAGTGATGTTGAATTTGCCATTCATAAGAGAATTTCTTGAAAATTTTTCTAGTTAAAGCAGTACCATTATCGTTTTTAAGTGTGTGGAAATACTCATAGCAGTTAATGTCTGCAATAGGATGGAAATACGAGTTCTGGAGGAGGGCATTTAATCTAACTTTGAATGCTGAATACATCAATACTTAAGTTGTCATGTGACCATCTTTGCTTGGGGGACAATATGATTAGCAGTGGGGGCACCCAAGGTCTCAGAGTCATCGATGTAAACAACAGTGTTGTTCTTCATACCAAGTTTTCTTTTGGGCCACTGACTAGCTCCCAAATTATAACATGGAGATATATTATTAGTTATGAATGCTCAGTTTTAGCTTAGGCTCATTTCTTGCTAGCTTTTATTGCTGTGGGATGGTCTTTCTGTATGCTGTGAATATGTGCTGCTCTCATTGGTTGATAAATAAAGCTGTTTGGCCAATGGTGAGGCAGAATAAGTTTAGGCGTACTATCACACTAAAGACAGAGATGAAGAAGGGCAGAGTCAGACAGACACAATCCAGATGTCCAAGGAATAAGATACCAGAGAACTGGTATACCATGGGCCATGTGACAATGCACAAATTGATAGAAATGGGTTAATTTAAATGTAAGAGCTAGCTTGTAATAAGCCCGAGCCATCAGCCTAACATTTATAATTAATATAAGCCTCTGAGGGATTATTTGGAAATGGCTATGGGACAGGGCAGGACAGAGGAAAGCCTCCAGTTACACATGGCTTTCCAACATGGGGCTGAAGTCTCCACATAAAACCTGAAAAAGCTTAAAAGAAGGTTCTAAACACTCCCAAACAGAGCCAGACATAGCTTCCTAGTCTCACGCCAGTTGAAGTGTCTCTTAATAGCTGCCTGTGAGATGGATCCAGCCATCAACTGCTATGAGCTAAGCTGCATGGTGGCCTCCTGCAGCCTCTCACATGGGCCATGGCACAGAGTAGATTTTCTCAACTGCTGCCTGGGGGCTTAAACTGCTAATGCAAGCTCTGCCAGCACACTGCATGGTGAGTTTGGGATTTTGCTCATGCAGACAGAAAAGGATTACAGATACACAGTAATGACAGATTCAGACAAAAAGGCCTCTACATGGGTCACAGTATGTTTGAAATATGTGGGTAGGCTTAAGAAAAGAAAAAGGGTATAGTCATAAAAACGAATAGTTTAAAAACAAATTCTTTAAAGAGAGAAGTAAAGTAATAAAAAAATAAGCCATGTAGAGATGGGAAATACACAGGGAGTCTGGACCCTGTATAGTGTTGTATCTGAATGTTTTGAATGCTAAAGCAAACAACAGCTGCTGAGAGACGGGGTTAAAAGGGAGACTGATAAAATACACCAACCTAAATATTTTAAGAATGCCTTAACTTTAAAACAGAAGTCAAAAAATATATTTGTAAAATGGAACTTAAAAGATGCACTGCTGTGGAGAAGCAATTTTGCTTTTGTTTCCACAGGAAACAAGAGGCTGTGGATTCATTACAGGTTAAAATAGATCAGATTCGATCAAGGAAGACCTCCTGAGTCTTGACAAGTGATATCTATCAACAAAAGTTATAGCAAGTTTTCCCAAGACTTGGCCATTATCTCAAATTTTCTAACGGTCCCTGTAAGATTACCAGCACCTCTAATCAGCAGTAAGTAGTCTAGAGAACTACACCCAAATTCCCAAAATATTGTTTATGAATGTTTGCTTTCATTTAAGGGGGGTTGGTTATAAAAAAGGGTAGATTATTGAATCTACTTTAATCCAAAAAAAATCCAATTGTTAATCTCAAAATATTTTACATTGGTATGGATTTTGGTTTATTGGCACAAATTTAAAGTTAATTTTGTTATACTGTATGTGTATTTACACACTTGTTTAAGATATTATGTTTATGCAACTCATTTAAAAATGTAATGTATAATTAAAACATACAGATTAATAGTTAGTCATCTATAAATAGTCAAACCTTTAGTCATATTAGTTAGGTTTTCTAGGTATACAAGGATATATTTCAATTAGATAAGTATCTTCAAACTTTAAAGACCTATAGAATATGGCATTTAAAATGTTTTAAGAACTTAGATTTTTCTTGAGATGCATCTGTTCCTGGTATCACCAATTACTTCAAAGAGGAAGATGGGCACTGAAGAAACTCCTTTATGGAGTTTGCTCTCAATGTGGCAAGGCTAGCCATTTGGGCAAGAAACTGCTTTTGCCTGGATTATTTGACAGTTTGCTATATAAACTTGACATGCAGGACCCACAGGAAAGTGACCTCTAAACTTTGCCAAAACAAGGCAGCATGGTATTCAGGTTCCTGCTTCACAGAAGAAACTGCCAGACATTCTGCAGCACACAGAGGAAAGCAACTGATGAACTTTGCCAATATAGGCAGAACAGTCCTTCAAATTTCCTGCTTCACTGAAAAGTCTGCCTGATACTCTAGTCCTATAGGCTGATGATGGATGCCCAAACATTACAGAAGAACTTTGGGCAACTGTCCAGGCAGGCAGATGCTTCTGTCATTTCTAGAGTTTTGGAAGTTGCTTGCAATGCATTTCCTGTTTACTTAGGTAATATTATATCCTTCTGGAGTCTTTGATGGAGTTGAAGACTATATAGTTATAGTTTTCCTTAGTTATGATAAAAGGTAAATTAGATATGAAACTTTAGACTCCCAAAGATAGGATAGATGATAGAGTATTTTCTTTAATTTTGTCAAATACAAATAGACTAAATATTGTAACTATAATTCTTGATTGATAACTGTTTTGTTATATGTAATTTTACTATGTTAAAGTGAAAACCTTCCTTTTTGATTATACAGAAAAGGAGAAATGCTGTGGGATGGTCTTTCTGTGTGCTGTGAATATGTGTTGCTCATGTTGTTCTCACTGGTTGATAAATAAAGCTGTTTGGCCAATAGTGAGGTAGAATAAGGTTAGGCATACTATCAAACTGAAGATGGAGATAAAGAAGGGCAGAGTCAGACAGACATGATCCAGCAACCCAAGGAACAAGATGTCACACTGGTGATGCATAAATTAATAGAAATGGGTTAATTTAAATGTAAGAGCTAGCTAGTAATAAGCCTGAACCATGGGCCAATCATTTATAATTAATATAAGCCTTTGAGTGATCATTTGAAAATGCTGTGGGATGGGGTGGGACAGAGAAAAGCCTCCGGTTACATTTTATTACTTAACCTGTTTCTCTTTATCTACATTTTGCCTCAGGGCTTTTTAGCTTTCTTTCCTTCTGTATATCTTACTTTCACTGCTTCTTGTGTCTGTCTGGTGGCTGCCTGGCTTCTGACCCCTCTCTTTCTCCATTATTCTCTCCATCTTCTTCTTCTCTCAAGCCTAGATTTCTTGTCCTATTTATTTTCTCTGCCTACCAGCCCTGCCTATCCCTCTCTTGCCTAGCAATTGGCCATTCAGCTTTTTATTAGACCAATCAGGTGCCTTAGGTGTGCAAGGTGAAACAAATGTAACACATCCTTACGTAATTAAACAAATGCAGCAAAACACATCTTTACATCTCTAACAAAGGCAGCACGAACAAATGCAACACACCTTTACACAGTTAAAGAAATACTCCACAATGATTCTTTTCCTAATTAACTGAGTGAAGCCCATGAAGTTATAAGTCCGATATCTCTGAACAGCAGTAACAGATGCCTTCTCAACAGAGACAACACAGCAAATGCAGCCATTCCAAAGTCACACACTTCCCTTGAGATTTCAACAACTCTTTCCCCTCGGTCACTATTATTTTGTCTGAGTCATTGTTGGTAAGCAGACTCTGTTCTTCATGGCTCGACGACTCCATCACCCTGTATGTTCCCTTTTCTTCAGATGTAACCTCTGCAGACACTTTGGAAACTCTTCGTCCATTTTCCATAGGTTGAGTCAGTCTTTTATAGACATTCTTACATCAGCTTTCCAGCACTGTGAGGGGGAGAAAAACCCCCCACACAAACATAGCCTCAGCTCCAGTGAATTTTTGGAGATGGGACATTCAATTGCCCAAACATAATATCTTTCCAAAGGACCTTGACCCTGAATTTTTTTAAGAGGGGCCACAAAATGTTCTGCAGCAGTGAGGCCATCCTTGACCATATTAAAAGCAAAATTAAGTATATAAAATGGAAGATAAAATATTGTGAGGAGTAGCCATTATATTCTACCCCCTTCTTTATTTTTAAATAGCATTTAGGTTGTCCATTAGCTCTTTTGATAAAAGGTTGATCCTGAGGGTTACATGCAACACCTATGATGTGGGTTATATCAAAATGTTGGCAAAATTCCTAAAAAAGCTTGGCAATGTCTGCGGGAGCATTGTTTTTAAGTATTTTACAGGGAGGTAAAATAGCAAAAGCCAGTGCTAAGTCATCGGAAGTGTTTAACAAAAATTTTATTTTATTTTTTTATGAGAAATATACATTTAAAGGGTTAATCAATTTTTTTATTTTTGTAAATAAAACCTTCAGCATTTTGTTATCATTATTATTGTAAAAAGCAGAATATCACCCATATAATGTATAAGAAAAGCAAGAGGAAACAGCTCTTTAGCTCTTTTTAAAGCATTAGCAGCAAACTTTTAACATAAAGTTGGGCTATTTGTCATTATTTGTTTATTTTTTTCTTGCTGAGTGACTGCCAATAGTTGAAGCACTGTCTGCCCTTAGAGGGCCGTAGCCCAAGTTAGCCCTCGAGTATGTGAAGGCCCAATATCACACAGAAGTGATTGTAATCATTAATATCTCCTTGCAGACTGCCATCTTGGGAAAGATGGTCTGGCATGCAACATTAGCATTTTCATACGCTAGTTGCTTCACAAGAAGTATTTTTGAGTGTTTTTGTCTTCCCCCATCAACCACCAGGTGACTGACCGCCTGTAAAAGATGAGAAAATCTTGACGTGGCACATGAGACCTCTCTCTAATTTTTAGAAAGTACCTTTCCCCCCACTCAGGCCCTCGTAACTTAGGCCATACTTGCCTTGTCTGTGCTGTGGTTCTCAGCAAGCTCAGTGCATCTTCTCCCCTTCCTCCTCCGTCTGTTCTCATCATCATTATAGTCCTTAGGTAGAGGAGGCTAGAATGTTTCAGGGAGGGGAGCGGGTGGTGAGGGGCGCTCATCCTTGAACAGAGCCGACAGTTTTTACTCTCAATTTTGCTCCGTACAGTCCCTTCCAACGTTGCACCAGAAAAACTTCATTTCCAGTTAAGATTCCTTTCTTGTGTTACTTTGTCTGGCTCATACCCATGTAAAGACTATGTCAAAGCCTTTTTTAAAATCTTTTGACTTGTCCCTATGTATTGTTTGTATTACAATACGGACCAATGCCCAAGTCACCCGGGACTGCGCTGGAATACTTTTTCCTTGTCTATGCGCATTCACTATAGTTTCTTTAACTTGATCTCATACTCCAGGGTCCAGAAGGATTATACTCTGTTACTAAATCCCAACATCCTTGCGTCGGGGCTTTAGAGGTCCCAGCATAGCTCTTTTTAAAGAAATAGTGTATCAACTCAATGTAGGGTGCTGGTTCGCTTGCTTTTAGCCCATGTTAATCCTTGCTTACCTCCTTCTGTAGGGGTCCTCATGTCCTCTTGTAGCTTTTCATCTGGTACCTGTTTCTGGCACCACTTTTAGACTTTTGTCTTCCTGTGTAGATTTTCTGTGAGATGTGGCATCCAAGGACCCGAAAGTATGGCACAGACTACAGTCTAATGCTGTAGACAACTTTACTTCAGTTTCAGTGTACGTTATGTGTTAATGCAACAAAGACAGCAACGATCCCAGGAAGGTTGTTTGAGTTCAGGAAATCGTGATCAAAAACCAAAACCAAAACCAAAACCAAAACCAAAACCATGCAGGTAAGTGCCAGGAAGCACATGCTAAACATTGACAGAGCAGCCTTTTCCCAGAACTTTCTCAGGGTCGACCAATTTAGACACCATTGCCTGGCATGTACTATAGATTGTATCCTGGAAAGCAGGAAAGCAAGGCAGAAGGCCACTTCCAGATTCAGGGTGCACTGAAGACAGCATTCACCATATTCTTACACCAGAATGGGTCCTACAGCTATGTTCTGATACCCAACAAGAATAAATTGAGTGCCAATGTTTGCCGCAGGAGCCAAGAGATCAAGTTCAGGAACAATCCAGGGAACAACATGCACTTGAGGTAGAAGACCCTCTGCCTTTTTTCCTGGAGCTTCTTTCACAGTTCCCCAAGGCATTGTTCACTATGGGTCAATGTTCCCCACAAGAGCCAGAGTCAATCTAACTAACACCCCAGTATCAGTCAGAAGAAACCTCCATTTGAATTGTTTGTTAGGGCAGTCTAAGTGACTCCTCAAATGATAGACGCTATTGCTGCTGCTTTGGTTACCTCTCAGAGGTTGAAGATAAGTCCTTATTACTGAAGACACCACATACTTCAGACACACGACCCAGAAGATTGGAGCTGAATATGACCTGAAAGCCTCCATCCTGTGGTCTTGCTTTCATGGTACCATAAAGTACCATGTATGCTACCAAGCAGAAAAAAAAATCAATGGTCCTATCCCAGCTGTGGTACCCATGAGCTATGAAAAATGACGAGCATGGCAAGATACCCATGAAGCTGAAATAGTGATTCATATCTTGGTGGTAACTAACAGCTGTCCGATAAGGCCCTCTCAATAGGAAGGGAAATTATGCCTGTAACTGGAAATCTAGCTAACGACCCAGGGATAGAGAGGTCATGGATCTTAGAAGACAATATACAACTGTCACTTTATCAGACCACTATAATTCCTAAGTACATTCTAAGACTTATCCTTATACCCACAGAAAAGTGCAGCTCTTATACCCTCATCACAAAAACTTCTCTTTACAACAAAAGGAGACCATTACAGGAAACCAGGATAGGCCATAATTCAGAGATTAATGGATGATGTGGAGCCCAGCCTTAATGGATGCATTTATAACCCAATTCTTCCACCTAATTCTCTAGGAGTATAGAAGAAAGACATCAAGAGCCAGAGGACCAGGAGTACGATCGTGCCTCCTGGAAATGACAGGGAAGCTTCACCGTGTCAAAAACATGGCTGCCTAGACAAGGCCTGAACAATGTGAATGTCAATAGACATGCTAACATGGAAGGGAAAACAAAATCTCTTGGGGTCCCACTCCTGGATAAAGAACTACAGGGAACTAATAACCGCTGAGAGAATTAACCTCTCTCAGGGATGTGCCCCCATCCCCCAACTGATTATTCAACACAAAGTGGTCAGCCCTGAAATCATATACATATAAACCACACTCAATGGACTCAGCAGGTTGTCTTTACAGATTTATGTATACACACACACACACACACACACACACACACACACACACACACACAGAGATACTGAAGAGAGGCCATCAATTTGAGAGAAGTGAGAGGAGGATGTGGGAGGGTCTAGAGGGAGGACTCATGGGAAATGCTGTTGGGAGGACTGAAAGAGGAAGTGATATAATTATATTTTAATTGAATTTTTTCAACTCAAAAGAAGAAGTTGTCACAGGAAAGAAGTGGCTTCTTTCGAGGTTATTTCTTCTCTTAATGGGCTTAAGAATCTGCAGAAACCTGAGCACTAGGTCAGAATGATAATGGTGACTGTGTACTTCACATTTTCATGGGCTAAAGAATTTTCTTACCATGTTTCAGTTATGTGTGACATTTCAAAATCTTTCTCAGCCAAGTATCTGGTAAGTTACTCATTGTCTTAGTCACTGTTCTGTTGCTGGGAAGAGACACCATGTCCAAGGCAACTTTTATGAAGGAAAACATTTAATTGAGACTTGCTTATGATTTCAGATTTTATCATCATAGCGGGGAGCATGGTGGCATGCAGGCAGACATGGTGCTGGAGAGTAGCTGAGAGTCTTACATCTGAACCTGCAGGCAGCAGGAAGAGAGAGAGACACTGGGCCTGGCTTTGGGCTTTTGAAACCTCAAAGCCCTCCCCACTGTGACACACTTCCTCTAACAAGACCACACCCACTTCAATAAGGCCCCACCTCCTAATCCCTCTCAAGTAGTACCACTCCCTGATGACTAAGCATTCACACATATAAGCCTATGGGGGCCGTGCTTATTCAAACCACCACACTCATCTCGAGTTTCAGTTAAGAAGTAGAATTTCAGTGTGTTTCCTGAATGGCAGCCCTACTGTAAGGATTAGAGACATAATTCTGACATCACCAGTCCATTACTTAGGACATGTGAGAAATTCAATAATCACGGCTGGGAAGAGGGCTCCATTGGTGAAGTGCTTGTTATGCAATTATGGAGATCTGACGTCAGATCTGTAGAACGCACATAAAAAATGATTTGGGTGTGGCAGTGTGTCTGTAATGCCAGCACTGGAGGGGTAGAGACAGACTGGACAGTCTCCCTGAATTAATGAGCTCCAGGTTCAATGAGAGACCCTGCTCAAAAAATAAGGTGGAGAGTGACTGAGAAAATTACCAGACTTGACTTCTGATCTTTGCAAACATATGCACACACACACACACACACACACACACACACACACACACACACATATTCAAACACACATGCATACATGAATATGTACACACATGATACATATAGAAATTCAGGAATTAGTAGCATTTTTCTTAGTTTTGTAGAAATAAATCCACCTGAACCTTGCCTTCTTGCTTTAACAACACTGACTATTGTTGAGACAGGGTCTCACCATGTTGCTCTGGCTGACCTGGAACTTCATTTGTAGACCAGGCTGACCTTAAAATCACAGAGCTCTGACTGTGTCACCACCCCTGGCTAACACTTTATCTTTTTAATTGCAGTGTCAATCGTGTTTCCACAGAGGGCATTGCTATCCACCCCTGTTTAAGGATGCAAGAGACTAGTTTAAAAAGACCACTCGGTCATCAGCACAGATCCTGGCTGAAGTAAGGCCACCGATCCAGACGCGGCCCTCAGCTGCAGCTCTGACCTAGACATCACCATGGCACCGGGTCGCAGCGCAGGCCACTCTCATCTGTGTGGCCCCAGCTGTATCATGACTCTCAGACACTAACACGGCCTCAGGTGGCAGCCCAGACCCCATTTATCTCGGTGGTAATGGGAACCACGGTTATCAACACAGATCCTGGCCTCAGCGGGGCCACGGACCCAGACACGGCCCTCACTGCAGCTCTGTCTTGGATGTCACCATGGCTCCACGTGGCAGCACAGGCCACCTAGATCAGCATGGCCCAGAGGCAGCATGGCCCTCCGACACTAAGACTCAGTTGGGGCCCAGACCTGGGCATCCGTGAGACCTTTGGTGGCAACATGGACCATGAATGCTGACATAGACCCCAGCTGTGGTAGGACCATGGACCCAGACATGGCCCTCGGCAGTAGCCTGGGCCCGGAGGTCACCATGGCCCTGGGTGGCCGTGCAGGCTACCCAGATCAGCATCTCACAGCGGCAGCATGGCACCAACATGGCCTCAAGAGGCACGCCAGACCCCAGGAATCCCCATGGCCTTTGGTGGTAACAGAAGCCAAGGACATCAGCTCAGACCCCGGCTACAGGCTCCTGTTATCATCAAAGGCCACATGGATGCCCCAAAGTCTGGGCCTCCACCTGGGGCCATGTTGGTACTAGAGGGCCACGCTGTGGCTGGGGTGCAAAGTTTATCATCTATCTATCTATCTATCTATCTATCTATCTATCTATCTATCTATCTATCTATCTATCATCTATCTACCATCTATCAATCATCTATCTATTTAATTTAATTTTTGTTTTTAAAAATTTTCTTTATTTGGGGAGGATACTGCAAAAGTGAAGGGTGGATATGGAGGGACTGCAAAATAAGCAGAATTGGGGTTCATGGTGTGAAATTCCCAAAGAGTCAATAAAGAAATTATGTTTAGGAGAGAGAGAGAGAGAGAGAGAGAGAGAGAGAGAGAGAGAGAGAGAGAGAGAGAGAGAGAGAGACAGAGAGACACAGAGAGAGACAGAGAGAGAGAGACAGAGACAGAGACAGAGACAGAGAGACAGAGACAGACAGAGACAGAGACAGAGAGAAAAAAAAAAAGACCACTCAGTTTAGAAGTGAGTTGTCCCGGAGGGAAACGCTTACAGAGCATGAAAGCTGACCTTCCGGGTTCTAGTTCAGCAATGTCTTCTGGGATTGCTGTTTATCTATCAAGTTTTTCTTTTTTGAAATCAGTTTTCTTGTATCTAAAAACATCCGGTGGGCTGCAAGATCGATCGGGTGGGTTCCAGCCATTAGTTCAGGCTGCAACTTTTGTGATAGTCGCGTCTGGGAGGGAAGCTGCGTTTACACTCTTGAACACTAGGTGTCGCTCTCGGACTGGTGTTTCAGCCCAGGAGCCGGCTGGTACTTCCTGCGTAGACCTTGATTGATGGTTCTGAATCTTTCCCGGACGCTCACACATTCTCCTCTTGTATTTGTGCCACTCTCCTGGTAATCCTCGCTCTTTCCCTAAGCCCCATTCTTCTTCCTGGGATCTCTGCTTTATTAAGAACATACTCGTCGATTCTCCTTCTTCACCGCGTTGTAGGCCCCCGGGGTTTTTGCTCTGCTTTTCTGCAAAGCGTCTCACAATGTGCCATGTCTCATTTACAGTTCGATTCAAAATACCTCGTATACAGCGGGACGAGTCGCTCATTTCTTTACCGGACAAAAGTTTGCAAGCTTCTGTTGTGTGTGCAGAATAGGCTTGCGGGTTTTTTTTTTTATGTGAAAAACAAAACAACAGCAAACACAAACAAACCTCAAGGTTTTGCCTCCACTGCGTTTAGAAGAATTTTTGGGGTTAAATTAAAATTTCTCTAGTCCTTCTTTACCCAAACGAGTGCATAGTACAGAGAGTTTTTCTAAAACGTATGTGTTCTCTATCTAAAAAATAGTAATTGTGTCTAATGTTGCTAGTGCTTTGGGGAGGGACATCATGGTTCCCAGTGTCTGAAGGAGAGGGTAATGAGTGATGGATAAGAGAAGGGAAAACTACTAAGTGGAGGCGTGAAAGGGAGACGAATGGGTGGGTTTGGCTGAGCAGGATCCATACCTCCAGTGTCTGGTGGATAGAGACTGGTTACCCTGTGGCTCAGGGATGCCCTACCTGAGCCAGGTATCCTAGGTAAGACAGGTCATCCCTGTCATCAAATGCAGACACTGGTGTGCATCACTCAAAGTTCTCAGCAATCATCATCAAGTAATATGTTGACCGCACATTAGTAGTGACGTTGCTCTGTTTACATGTGGAGCCGACACAAGTTCTGTCTAACACGTAGACTTCTTTTTCTCGGCAATGCTACTAGGAACCAGTAAACTTGAGTGACTCCTGGACATCTAGTGGGATGAGCAGCAGCAGGTGTTTTGGCTGGAGTAAGCAGGAAGTGCGTGCCACACTATCAGAGATGGAGCTGAGGAAGAGGCACTACAAAGAAACAATGAGGGACGAGACTTGGTTCTTTCTTCCTCCTCCTCCCTTAATTTCCTTTTCTTTTTAGAGCCAAGTTAACCCAGGCTGGTCTTGAACTCAGGATCTTTCTGCCACCACTTTCTTAGGGCTGGGACTGCAGGCAGGTGTCACCATATTGATAGCCTGATTTCTATTTACAGAGGAAAATGAATATTGTGGGTTGGTGTTGAAGTCAGGAATAAAATATATTGGGGAAAGTATTTTCCTACTTGAAACAGGAGATCCATTTAAGAATTTACAGGTCCCTTTCACTCTTAAGATAGAGTTCAAATATATTTTGACAAAGGCAACGTAAGGGGGAAGAGGGTTTACTCTGGCCTGTTGCAGTTCAAGGTATGCTCCATCATGGTCGGGAGGTCAAGGCTGTAGGAGCCTGAAGAAACTAGACACACTGCCTCCACAGTCAGGGAACAGATAAGAGTGTATGCATGTCGCTTTTCAGAAACTCCCCTCCCTGCTTTGTGTGGTCCAGATTCTCAGCCAGGGATGATGCTACCTGCAGAGGGCCAGGGTTCCCATTTCATTAAGACAGTCAAGATAATGCCCCGTAGGCATGCACACAGGCTCATCTCTCACTCACTACTATATTCTGTCAAGCTGACAATTAATATGAAGCATTACAATGGCCTAATTCAGATCCAGGGTCATCTGTTCCGTTCCCAAGAGAGTTCCTGAGCTGAGCTTCTGCTGGATGTGATGGACCCTCAGTGGTACTGGACATGATGGACCCACAGTGGTACTGGACATGATGGACCCTCAGTGGTACTGGACATGATGGACCCACAGTGGTACTGGACATGATGGACCCTCAGTGGTACTGGACATGATGGACCCTCAGTGGTACTGGACATGATGGACTCTCAGTGGTACTGGACATGATGGACCCTCAGTGGTACTGGACATGATGGACCCTCAGTGGTACTGGACATGATGGACCCTCAGTGGTACTGGACATGGTGGACCCTCAGTGGTACTGGACATGGTGGACTCTCAGTGGTACTGGACATGGTGGACCCACAGTGGTACTGGACATGGTGGACCCTCAGTGGTCCTGGACATGATGGACCCTCAGTAGTACTGGACATGGTGGACCCACAGTGGTACTGGACATGGTGGACCCTCAGTGGTACTGGACATGGTGGACCTTCAGTGGTCCTGGTGAGGCCTCTGGTGGCAGTCATCATGTCACACATACTTTAAGAACACAAATTTCACATGTTACAATGAACTAAAGAAAACAAGAAACTAATGTCAACAATAACGTCGCAGAAATTTGCCAGAATTTTTTTGTGGAAATAAAGAATAATGCTGTATGTCAGGAGATGGGGGTTTCATTGAAGGCCATCAGGGCATATTCTCTTAAAAAACATATTTGGACTGGGTTCCTGACTGCCCCTGTTTTTTAATTTCTTATTGCCATAAAGTGAAGAGGCCTCCATGTGCACACACCCAGCTATGAAACTTTTTTCTTTTTAACCACAGACCTAAAAGCAGCAGAACCAACTGATCACAGATGAAGCAGTTGTAACAGAACCAAAATAAAACTGCCCTCCTTTGCAGTTAGGTCTCATCTTAGCCGCAGCAACGGAAACTAGATGAACACATTCCTGAAATGGATCATCTATGTCTTGTGGCTGGAGAAACATCCACGTGCTACGGTGTGCACGGGAGTGTGAGTAGGGAGCTGGCGCGTCTCTCTTTACCAGCTGATCAGCTGGCACTCAAGGACCTAGTCAGCCTTTTAGAGGATGTTTGTTTCTCAGGAATAATGTATGACTTATTTTTATTACAAAGTTAACATTTTTGTGTTGTAGAAAATCTGAAAAGAACATAAGATTATTTCATGTGAACTAAAAAATAATTTGTAATCCCACAGAGCCAAGAGAAAGATTATTGACATTTTGTTATGTGATATATATTCCCATACTTAGGCACTCTTCATATATGTATATGTAGATTACCTTATGGATACATTTTGCCTTTTATTACCACTTGATTATACATCACAAATTTTAATGTATCTTTCGATTACCTCTTTGATACACTTTTATTTTTATTCTATAAGTATAGGTGCTGCTTATTTTTTGTCAACTCTACAAACCCAGAGTCACCTGGGAAGAGGGACTCTCAATTGAAGAACTGCCTCCATCAGATTGGCCTGTTGACATGTCTGTGGGGCATTTTGATTAAAGATCAACGTGGGGGGACACAGCTCACTGTAGGCACTGCCACCCCTGGCCAAGTGGTCCTGGGTTATATAAGGAAGAAGGCTGAGCACAAGCCATGAGAACAGTCCAGTAACCAGCATTTCCCTGTGTTCTCTCCTTCAGTTTCTGCCTCTAGGGTTCTGCCATGGCTTTCCCTAATGATAGATTGTAACCCGTCAGCCAAATAAACCCTTTTCTCCCCAAGTTGGTTTTGCTCAGTGTTTTTTTTATCACCGCAACAGAAACCAAACTGGAACAGTATATTGTGCTATTATTTTGAAATATTTTAAGTAGTGCTGTGAGGATGTAGATAACAATTTGTTCAAAATTATTTCCTTAAGGAAAATTTGTTGAAGTATAAACTGGGTACACAGAACATCAGTATTATTCTTTAATTAGGACATAGACAATCTGGAGTGTGTTCAGAGGAATCAGAACTCTACCGATTAGAAACAGTATTATTTAAGAAGTTATTATTCTGCTGGAGGAACATAGCAATTAAATGACTCTTAGTGATGTATTGATACACCCATAGATCAGAGTATCACTTAGCCCTCACTAGAGAAGCTTCCTCTTGCAATAGGTAGGAATTAATTCAGACGCCTACAACTAGAAATTGTGCAGAGAGTAGATATTGGAGCATCCCAACCACAATAGGATGTCTTCATCAAACCCCACCTCTAAAGGCTCAGGGACCTAGGCAGTAGAGGAGGCAGAAAGATTGTAAGGGGAAAAGGTAGTGGAGGACTCCAAAGAAACAGTGTCTTCCAGACCCAATAGGACACTGATGCACATATTAACTCACAGAGACCATGATGGTGTGCAGAAGATCTGCATACATTCAAACCAGACAAAATCCCGGCACCGAGAAGGGGAAGTGAATACAAGGTTCTACCTACAACTAAGAAGCTATTTGTAATTTATACCTGCTGGGAAAGGGAAAAATGTTATTGTTTGTTTGTTTATTTTTGTTTTCCAATGGAGTGTTGCTGGGTATATCAGCCATATTCCAGGGCAGTCCCCAGGCCCAGGAGTATTTGGTCAACATAATATCGACTCCATGTTTTTGGTATTTTTTTTGTTTTATTAGTTTATTGTTTGTTTTGATTTCTATTTATTTATTTTGTTTTGAGAGAGAGAAAGAACATAAAGTTGGGTGGTTAGAGAGGTGGAACTGGATGAGTTGGGGGAGGGGAAAGAATGTGATAAAATGCATTTTATGAAGAAAAAACAGAGATAAGGAGGATGGGAATACAGCTTAGTTGGTAAAGTGCTTGCCTAGCATGAACAAAGCCTTGGGTTCAATCCCCAACACCCCAAGCATGGTGGTGCATGCCTGGAATCCCAGCTCTTCAGAAGTAGAAACAGGAGGAATGGAAGTTCAAGGTCATCCTTGGGTAAGTATCTAGTTCAAAGCCAGTGTGGGATACATGAGAATCTGTGTAAAAACAGAACAATAATAAGAAAACAATGGAAAGTAGTTGCATGAGACAAGAGAGAAGGTTTAAAACTTCACATATTTCAGAGCATATCACGATGAGAAAATGAATTATATGAGTAAAAAAATACAGTACTTAGTGTCAATGGCTTGAAGATACAGGTGACAGATGGGACAAGTGGAAGTACTTGTTATAGCCAGGCCTTTTAAGAGAGGGATGAGGAAGAGGACGACTCAGGAAAGAGAGTGGCCTGAACTACGTACCATGCATAGGCTGATGTCAAGGGTAGTCAAGGAGACCGGTAGGTGGTGGCACATGCCTTTAATCTGAGAACTCTGTGAGTTCGAGGCCAGCCTGGTCTACAGAGTGAGTTCTAGGACAGCCAAGGCTACAAAAAGAAACCCTATCTCGAAAAAGCAAGAAAAAAAATATGGGGTTGGGGATTTAGCTCAGTGGTAGAGCACTTGCCTAGCAAGCACAAGGCCCTGGGTTCTGTCCTCAGCTCCAAAAAAAAAAGAGTAGTCAAGGATATTCAGTGAATAAGTGTGGACTGGACTCTTAACCTGCTCAGTCAGCAATCTATCTTCAATAAGTTCACCTATGAATTGATCTCACTAAATGTCTAGATGACTGTTTGCCTTTTCTTCTTCCACTTTTGTGAAAAATAATTATTCAGACTTTTGAAAAAGAAGAAAAATTACTTCCACGGCTATAAGCGTGGTTTATATTCATGTATATTTTCTTCCTGAAATCATCATTTTTACTAACATGTTATTTAATGGCTTTCATTGTGGCATCTTCATAGACAGGTAAAATGGGCTCCAACTACATCCACTTCCCCTTTGCTCCCACAGGTCTCTCCCAATCACTGCTGGTCCTCTCCTCTCCAGATAATCTCACTTCCTCTGTCATATCTTTTTTTTTTTAATTTACATTCTACACATGGGGAAAAAAAAACCCTAATGCACTTGTCTGGTTTACCGACTGTGTTGAATTCCAGTGCCATCATTTATTTTTTTTCCCCCTGCAAGTTTATGGATGTCACATTTTCTTTATCCATTCATTCACTGATGGATGATTCCTCAGCTATGTCTACATGAGAATGTCTCCATTAACATCAGTGAGTCTCATGCTGCTGTGTTTGATTCTTTGGGCATAGATTCAAAAGTGGTGTAGTGGTGTCACATGGTAGATCTGTTTTTAAGGTTTTGAACAAACACTGATTTCTGTAGTGCCTGCATTAATTTACATTTCCATAATAGTGTATAAGGGTTCCTGCCCCAATACCCATCCTAGCTATTATATTTTGTCCTTCCTTCCTTCCTTTCTTCCTTCCTCCCTTCCTCCCTTCCTTCCTTCCTCCCTCCCTTCCTTCTTTTTTTCCTTTCTTTCATTCTTTCTTTTTTTCTCACTATGTAGACCAGACTAGCCTGGAACTCATAGAAATTGACCTGCCTCTGTCTGTTGAGTGTTGGAATTAAAGGCCTGGCCTCTGAGGAGTGAGAGGCTTCCTCCAGAGGTGTGGACGGGAAGAAACACCTTTAATCCAGATCTTCTGAGGTGGGAAGACCCTTCTGCTGAATACCTTCTGCTGGAATCTTATATAAGAGCATGGAAAAAGGAAGCTTTTGCTCTTTGCCGGCTTCCTCTTACCCTCGACAACAAGTCCATTCCTTCACTGGCATTAGAGCCTACTTCTTCAGGATTCTAGTTTATACTGAAGACCATCGGAGACATACAGCTTTGTGAACAGAACAACAAATGAACTCTTGGACACTTTGTTCATAGGCAACCAGTGTTGGAATAGTTGGACCACAGCCTATAAGTCAGTCTAATACATACTCTTTTTTATGTATAAAGAGTTCATTCTCTATGTCTGTTCTGTTACTCTAGAGCATCCTGACCAATGCACTAGGCAGGCACTCTACAGCTGGAATGTATTTTCCAGCCCTTGGTCTGTCTTTAGTTATCTTATGGGCCCAAGTGAAGAACTTTTTTTTTTTAAGCTTATGCAGCTTTTATGAGCTTCTTTCAGAATCTTGGCCTGCAATAGCTATGCGGATCTACACTTTTCTGGAAGATGGGCCTCTGGGCATGCATGTGGGAGACTATCCTGACCACACTAATTGATATGGGAAGACTCACCTTAGCTGTGGGCAGTACCATTCCTGGGTAGGGAATGCTAGAATATAAAATGGAGAAAGCCACTTGAGTACTGTTTTTCATTGTTCTCCCTGTCTCTTGACTTCAGCTGCAGTACAGTTCCCTCCAGTTCCAGACACTGTGACTGACCCACCATGATGGACTGTCACCTGGAACTGGGAGCCCAAATTAACCCTTCTCCCTTAAGTTGCCTTGGTCAGAGTATTTCACCACTTAGGGCAGAAGACCAGAGATGAAACAGAAACCAAGGAAGAAGACACCCATCCAACGAAGACAAACTCAGGTATCAACACCTAAACCTATAGTCATCCCAAAGCCAGATGCCTAGATGCCAGTGTAAGAACACTATCAACATCAGAAAGGGCAATATGGCACCACCAGAACCCAGCTACCCTACTACAGCAAGACCTGAACATTCCAACACAGCTGAAGCACGAGAAAATGACCTTAAAATCAACTTTTCAACGACGATGATAGAGGTCCTTAAAGAGGAAATGAATAAATCCCTTAAAGAGATTCAGGAAGACACAAACATTTGGAGGAAATGAGTAAATTCTTTAAAGAATACCAAGAATGCCAAGAAAAACAAACAGGTAAAGGAAATTGTTCAAGACATAAAAATGGAAATAGAAGCAACTTACTCAACTATGTTCATAGCAGCTTTATTTGTAATAGACAGAAACTGGAAACAATCTAGATGCCCTTCAACTGAAGAATGGATAAAGAAAATGTGGTACATATACACAATGGAGTGTTACTCAGCTGTTGAAAACAGTGACATCCTGAAATTTTCAGGCAAATGGATGGAACTAGAAAAAAAAAAATCATCCTGAATGAGGTAACCCGGACTCAGAAAGACAAACATGGTATGTACTTATTTATAAGTGGATATTAGCAGTACAGTAAAGAATAATCATACCACAATCCATAGACCCAAAGAAGCCAAATAACTAGGAAGACTCAAGGGAGAAATACATGACTTTCACTGTGAGGGAATAATGGAAGAGACATCACAGGTCAACCAGTGTGTGTGTGTGTGTGTGTGTGTGTGTGTGTGTGTGTGTGTGTGTCCTGGATGGGAGGGTTGTGTGCTGAAACAGGAGGGATCAAGTTGGTGGAGGGTTGAGGGAGAGAATACTGGGAAAGACAATTAGAATTAGGCATCTCTGGGATGAGTTAGAAACCTAGTGCAATGGAAATTCTCGGCAATCTGTAAGCTAAAACTTCCAGCAATGGGAGATACAGAGTCTGAACTGGCCACCTCCTGTAATGTCCTGTAATGTCTTGTAACCTCCTGTAACTAGGCAAGACTCCCAGTGGAGGGATTGGGACCTTAATCAAACCACATAGTCTTTGACCTACAATTTGTCCTGCCTACAAGATATGCTAGGGTAAAGGTGGCACAGAAATTATGGAAGTGGCCAACCAATGACTAGTCCAGCTTGAGACTCATACCATGAGAGGGAGCCTACTCCTGATGAGGCCTGGAGGACCAGGACCTAGAGTCTGGACAGCCCAGAGACCAAGCATAGAACTAAACATGACTGGCAAAAAAAAGTCAATGAAATGATTCCTAGTGATATTTTACTATACTCATAGATCATTGCCTAGTCCAATTATCACCAGAGAGGCTTCACCCAGCAACTGATAGAAACAGATGTAGTGACTCACAGCCAAGCATTAGGTGGAGCTCAGGGAATCCTATGGAAGAGGGAGAGGAAGGATTATGGGTACCAGACAAGCCAAAGACACCACAAAAAACCCACAGAATAAACTAACTTGGGCCCATAGGGCCTCACAGAGGCTGAACCACCAACCAGAGAGCTTGCAGGGGACTGACCTAGGCCTTCTGCACATATGTCTTGGTTGTGTAGCTTGGTCTTCTTGTGGGACTCCTAACAGTGGGAGCAGGGGCTGTCTCTGACTCTGTTACCTGCTTCTGGGACTCTTTCCTCCTACCTCCTTGTCATGCCTTAATAGGAGAGGAAGCATCTAGTGTTACTGCAACTTGATATGCCCTGCCTTACCTTTTCTGAAGAGAAAGGAGGAGTGGATGGGGGCAGGAGGGGAGGTTGAGGGGAGGAACTCTGATTGAGCTGGGAAAAATTAATTAATCAATTAATTAATAAAAAACTTTTCTGTTTCATGAGATCCCATTTATTAATTGTTGTTTTTAGTTCCTTTGTTATTGGTGCACATTTCCAAAAGTCTTTCCTGTACCAATGAATTCAAGACTATTACCCACTTTCTCTTCTACGGGGTTCAGGGTATGTATTTGGCCTTCTGTAGCTGAAATTTTCCTTGTCCTACCTGGCCTGCTGTCATGACAAATCTCTCTTACCCTCCCAGTCCTGCAGCCACTTGGACCCAAGTAAACACACACAGGCTTATATTAATTAAAACTGCTTGGTCATTAGCTCAGGCTAACTACTGACTAGTTCTTACACTTAAACTCAGCCCATTTCTGTTAATCTATATATTGGCACATGTTCTGTGGCTTTATCTGTGTGCCATTACATGCTGCTCCCAGGATGGTGGGCTGGCATATCCTCATTCAGCCTTCCTCTTTCCAGAATTCTCCTTGTCTGCTTATCCTGCCTATACTTCCTGCCTGGCTACTGGCCAATCAGCATTTTATTGAACCAGTGTACAAAAGCATTATCCCACAGCGGCCTTCTATTGAGGTCCTTGGTCTATTTGGTACAGAGTTTTGTGCTGGGTGATAAATAGGGATCTACTTGCATTTTTCTACATGTAGCCATCCAATGTGGTTAGTCCGCAATTTTTCATGATACTGTCTTTTCTCCATTCTATGTTTCCTTTTTAATACCTGTATTTTAAGTACCATGGTATAATATACTATTTGATTATATCCAATAAAAGTGAAATTCTAAACAAAAACAAAAAACAAAACACAAAACAAAGAAAGAATGCTGAGCATTTCCCGTAGACTTTTGGTGATCTGGTTATCTTTTGTGATTCAACCCCTTTGCCACTTGTCAAATGGATTATTTGTTTTTTCAATTTTTAATTATTTGTTTACATACAATTTCTGGTTAGATGAATAACTACAAACACTGAAATAATTTTTAATTTTAATAACCTCATCTTTATTTACAGCAATTTCTTTTGGGAAAGCAATTGATATTAGTTTGCATTGTTATTAAACTGTTAAATAGTTCCCCTTTTGTTTACACTTTACTCATATACTTATATACATTTACATTTACTTTTATAAGGGATGCTCAGTGGCAAGTCCCGTGGTGGCCCTTCCCATGTGTTCTAGGGAGAAAGCTGTCACAAAGTCATTTGCTTTCCTTCATAGGTGTGAATCCTCCACAGATACGAGCAGAGCTTCCTCTACAAAGGTTCTTCTTGCAGGCAATAGGAACTAAGAACAGTGCCTGGCCCAGAGGTGTGACAGAAGGGAGGACTGGATGAATGTATGATGATGTAATGCCTTCAGGGGATTGCAAAATACCCTTTCATGGAATAGGAAGCCATGTGCAATTAGACTCAGGGTGTCACAGACAGAAAGTGAACTCCCGTCAGATCTCTGAAGAGACTTGTTTGCAGACTGGGAAAAGCATGTGGCTCGAGGGCCCCACAGTCAAACACTTTAATCTTCGCCTTCCCTGGTGGGGCAAGCTAATGATGGGTCATAGGAAGCTCACTCACGGGTTTGCTTAGATCAAATCGGGTTATCCTTATTTTAAGATTCATTCGGTTTTTTGATGGGATCTGAATGATCATTAGCTCAGCTAACACAAATCAGCACCCAGAACCACCCACCATACTATTGGCAGGTGTTTTATTTCTGTGTGCTCCAAGGAAGTAATAAAAAGAGTGGAACCATTGCATGAACAGATCATCCTTTCTCAGGACGTAGAGGTTGGCCTGCTAAACAGACATTTAGACTAGTTAAGTTCCTGGGTAATTCAGGGATGGAGTTGCCTCTAAAGGCAGGACTAGGAAAACTTAAGCCAACTGAAGCTTAAATTGTTGTGGTTCAGAAAAGTGACTCATGCAGCAGTCACTCAATATTTACTGACTAACTTTCTTCTGACGCTGCAAGTGATGTTCAAGCTATTAATTTACTGGGGAAAATAAAGATTTGACTATGCATTTATCCAGATTTGTGGAGCAATTTGTACAGTGCCCTAATTATTGACTTGCCCATCAATCAATAGAAATGAATATACAAAAATATACAAAAACCAGGCAACTGCCTGTTTATTCTGGAGTCACAGTTACCTTTAACAGCATTTCAATATAGCAGTTTACCCAGCCATGTTTTCTCTTTCTTTCTTTTTTTTTGTTAATGTCATTAGTGTTACTGGTGAGCATATTACAATACTTATCTTTCAAACTGAATTTTCGTCTGTCTGTGAAAGCCCAAATTGTATGGAACAGGGATCAATAGAGTATCCAACTAATACATTATAGTACAAATGAAATGAATCATAGGAAATGAAATGACTTCTGACAAATACAGAGATGAATGCACCTGCACAAAACTTCAGGTTGTCATTTGAAATTGATATTGTACAGTAGCTACTGGCAGCATGAACTTTAATATCCAACTCTTCCACGGTGCAGGTGTTCATTAATTTTATTTCTAAAGATGCTGGGCATTGTGAAATATACTGGATTTCTCTACCTTTCTCACTCAGGTACCGAATCAGCTATGTTTTTCTTTTTTTATTGTAACTCACACAAAGTGATGAAGGAAGACATTTATTCTAGAAGCCTCATTTTTATCCTAGTGACTAACCAGAGCTAGAGATTTAATTTTTCCTCTCCATTTTCCTTCTTATATAAAAATGATATAGCTTGAAAATTTGGGATAGAATTTGAAAACATCACTTTCAGAATGAGATTGAGTTGAAGTCCTCATGGTAAAAAAACATTCAGATACTGATGGGATTATGATGGAGTTATAGTCAATAAACTTAATGTAATGAAATTAATGTAAGTCAAAATGCACTGAATATAGTTCACCTGCATTAGTTGCATAGTGCAATATAGAAACATGATTGTCTGCCTTTGTCACATGACTGGCTGGGCACTCTGGCTTTCCACTGTGTAGCATCACAGAGAAGTATTATATTGCTTATCACCAACATAGAAAAACGAAAATTCAAAATCTGAAGTATGGTGTCTACTGAAAGCATCTCCTGTTTGCAACATCTTAACTCTGAAAAATCCTATCAAACCACAGTAAGTCAGGGAGGCTCTGTATTTCACTCTCTGTGTTATAGATATGTACAATAGCTTAACAGATGGCAGTGATTAGGTGAGCTGAACTTCCAGTCTTTAGGAGTGCACAGGGTTGTAATATGCTTTAGTAGAAAGCTGCCCTCAAGAAGGATAAAGACAAATGGAAATTTTCTTGAATATCAGACTTTAACAAAAATTTTTATAAAATAGGAGATTAAAATGCATATAGATACTCTACTTTAAATAGCTCTGTTGAAGAATAATGGGCTAATAAAAGCTTCACACCATCAAAATGAACTCAATGGGTTATATAAAAAAGAAGGGACATGAAGTTGGGCAGGAGATATGTTGGGGCTTAGGGAAAGTTGGAGAGAGTGGGGAGTGGAAATTATCAAGATGTACTGTATGAAGCTTTCAAAGAATAAATTAAAGTCCTATTTTTAAAAATGAAAGGCACAGTGTGATAGCGATGTAGACAAGGCTGGGACGTCATTGCCCTCCTCAGCTCCTGTGCGTGCCCATCTTCCCTCAGGAAGTTAACAATGGAAGTTAGTTTTCTTTACGGAACTCCATAGATTGCCTAGGCTTTCAAACAATTCCTTTCTGCCCTTTGGTCCACCCCCTCCTTTTGGTAGACATTTTCCCAAATTACTTCTTCTACTTTAAGAAGTCAACTGTTGGGGCTGGAGAGATGGCTCAGTGGTTATGAGCACTGACTGTTCTTCCGGAGGTCCTGAGTTCAATTCCCAGCAACCATATGGTAGCTCACAACCTCCTGTAATGAGATCTACTGCCCTCTTCTGACCTGCAGGGATACATGCAGGCAGAACACTGTATACATAATAAATAAATATTTTTATTCTATAATTAATTTAATTTTACATATCAGCCACGGATTCCCCTGTCCTCCCTCCTCCCACCCCCCCAGCCTTCCCCCCCAATCCACCCCCCATTCCCACCTTCTCCAAGGCAAGGTCTCCCCTGGGGATTCAGCCCAGCCTGGTAATTTCAGTTGAGGCAGGTCCAGTCCCCTCCTCCCTGCACCAAGGCTGAGCAAAGTGTCTCAGCATAGGTCCTAGGTTCCAAAAAGCCAGCTCATGCACCAAGAACAGGTCCCAGTCCCACTGCCTGGGGGCCTTCTAAACAGTTCAAGTTCATCAGCTGTCTCACTTATCCAGAGGGCCTGGTCCAGTTCCATGGGGGCTCCTCAGCTATTGGTTCACAGTTCATGTGTTTCCACTAGTTTGGCTATATAAATAAATATTTTTTAAAAAGTCAACTGTTGATGCTATTGTGAAGTTTAAAATTTTAATTCAATGTGTTCCTCAGTTCTAGAATTTTTGCACCATTTATCTATCTGTCTATCTATCTATCTATCTATTGAGACAATATATCAGTCTGTAGCCCTGGCTGTCCTGGAACTTGCTAGATAGACCAGGTTGGCCTCCAGTTCACAGAGATCTGCCCATCTCTACCTTTGATTGCTCATATTAGAAGTGTGCACCATTACACTCTCAATTCCCAAGCTTTCTAAAAAGAATAGTTTTGATTTCTTTTTGAAGCAAAAAGAAGGTTTTGTAGGCTTCTATGTCTGACTTTCTTACTACACAATGCTCTTCGGCGGTGGTGGTGGTGGTTCTTAAGTTTGCATATCTCGTATTGCCTTGTGTTGAAGTTTGGGCATTTTCCGTGTGATTAATGATCTCTTCTAGATTTTGTAGGTTGGCTTTGTGGAGAAGACTCTCACCTTTGATACTGGTGAGAAATCCTCAGCATCTAAGCTGTGTGTCATAACAGCAATGGGTGCTCTTGGGATTCTCAGTCGTGAATTCTTCTGGAATCCTCATGGCCTTTCCCCTCCTCTTGCTCGGGAAGAGCATCTGAGGAAATCCTTGGCATTCAGGCTGGTTTGTGAGCGCATTTTATGTGGTGGTGGTGGTGGTCCTTGAGAACCTGCCAGGAGATTGGAGCCTCAAGCTGGGAAGATTGACAGCACCCATGAATGCCAGCAATTGGAGTGTGGGCTTGTTCAGAATCCAGCTTCAGGCTCTACCATCCCTAACTCACAGTCATGGTGCTTCCTGAGTCTGAAGGATGATCAGGCATAGGGCAGCCAGGATGCTGAGGTCTGGAGTACTGGCAGGAGAGGAAGGAGCTCTGTAGGCTGGGGAGTGGGATAGTGCCCAAGGCTGTGGTTCATAGGTGTCAGAGGCATGTATGATCAAGGATAAATACCATAAATATATTTTTACATTTAAACTTTTTATTATTATATGTGTGTTGGGAATGGTATGTCGATGAGTGTGGAGGTCAGAGGACAGCTTTCTGGAGTCAGTTTTCTCTTTCCATATTTATGTAGTTTCCTGGGATTGAACTCAGGTCTTCAGACTTGTATGACAAGTATTTCTACATATTGTACCACCTCACTGGTCCCTCATGGATATTTTTGACCAATTCACCTGGCTAAAATATCAAAATGGTAAGATTATGGATCAACAAAGTTAAAAATGATATTCATACGTATCTAGTGACGTCACATGTTTTTTTTGGATGTCAGCATAAATGTATTAGAGTGTTTGAAGGCACCATAATATAGGAGGCACTGTTTCCATGGTTGGGGGGAAATGTGAAAGTTTCAGAACTCATCAAATGAAGGATTTTAATGTCCATGTTCTTCCTGAGTTGTTCTTTTGAGATGGAACCTTTAAAAAAGTTTCGGCTGAGTTCACATGTTCAAAGGTCAGGGAACCACTGGGGAGGAAGACCTTTTCATCCACTTTAAACTCAAGGATAAATCCAGAAATTTAGACAATACTCAGATGTTCTGAGCAGTAGTGCTGAGGTAAGCACACACACGGAGTCATTCCTCTGTGACGACCTCTATAGTAACACGGTAACCAGATGTGTCCACCCTCCATTTGTTGGCAATGTTTCATTAGACATATCTATGAATATGAATGAGGGTAGAAGACAGAGAGTTTGGGCCAAGGATATTTTTAACAATACAAAGTTTACCATGTTTTTTCAGGCCAATGATCACCCACCCTAAGGCTAGTTTTGTTTTGTTTGTTTTCTTTTTTCCCCATTATTGGTACATGTTAAATTGTTTTGTCTCCAGGTACCTAGAAGTAATACCATTTCACCGTGTATGTAGTATATAGATTGTCTCTATATTTCATGACTTTGCTCAGTCACTTCCTTTTGTGGTTCTTTAAAAGATCAGCATTTGTCTGTCCACATCTTTTTGCATATGCTAAGTAAATGGATTGAAGCTGTTGGATAAGGCCAGTGTATCACCTGGGCCACGAGCGACCGATTATAGGATGCTAGTAGAGTTTGGAGCCAACAGCTGACCAGCAGCCAGCTCTAACCATTGGGAACATGTGCTCCCATCTCTCTACAACAGGGGCTTGAACAACTGAACTGTGTGATCCTCTCTGCAGAAAAACCTCACAACTCTCTAACGAGTCCTTTACTCTTTGAACACAGATTTCTTTATGTTCTTTAAATTCCTTAATAGATATGATCTTTAAATGGGCAGAAACAGTCCACCTCCATGGTAGAAATATTAGAAAATGTGTACAGATTAAGAGAAAAAAAACCCACCCACCTGTAACTACTTAGAGATCACCATTGCATACTTATTTTCTCAGTGCTTTGTTAAGATTAACTGTTGGTAATATTTTAATATGTTTCTTAATAACTTCTGTCTATGAATAAACAGTTTCCTACTTAATGTTATATTATGGATATTTTTATAATATAATCAACTAACCTTTGGAGGAATGTGAATGCTTGCTGACTATGAATGCTTAAGCATGTAAGTATACCATAAGCTGTTGGATGATTTTCACCATGACTAGGGATTTTAGTCATGACCAATACTGACTATTTTACATAACTATTCAATGCTTAGCTCTGCACACAAATTTTAATGTGCACCTATGATGAATTTCCAACATTTTATCATAGAAAACATCAAGTGGCTCTTACAGAGGGGAAAACTAGCAAAATGAATCCTCATCTATCCATTCCCCAGATGCTTCACTTTCAAATTCGTGTTTTATCTTGTTTTATTTACATATTCTGCCTTAGTTCTTTTTATTTTTTCTTTTATATTTTTATTACTTAAAATAATTTTTTAATTTAAATATATTTTGATCATGGTCTTCCCTTCCCCCAAGTCCTTCCAGATCTTCTCCCCCTTCCTACTCACCCATATTTAAATTCTTTCTTAAAAAACAAACAAAAATCTAATACAACAATAAGATCCCACAAAAGCAAGAAAACAAAATAAAAATCACCCTCCAACCCTGTCACCAAGCTGTGACCAAATAAAATCATGTAAAAGAATTGCAGAATCCATTATATCTTAGTCAACTACTCTTGAGCATAAGTCCTGCACTAAAGTGGTTGATATACCCAGTGTCACTCCATAGGAGAAAATTGATTTTTCCTCCTCCCAGTGGGTATAAGTGACAGTCCGGTTGTTAACCTTTACACTAGTGGCCATGTTTTCATTCATTTACCCATTTAAAAAATATAACAAAATAAAATATCATAAGATAAAACAAAAAATGTCATATCAAAGTTAAACAAGATAATCCAACATAAGGAAAAATGCTCCACGAGAAGGCACAAGAATCAGAGACCCACTGGTTTGTACACTTAGGAATCCCATAAAAACATTAAACTGGAAGGCATAATATATACACAGGGGACCTGATGCAGACCTGTGCAGGCCCTGGGCGTGCTGCTTCAGTCTTTGTGAGTTCATATGAGCTTTGCTCAGTTGATTTAGAGGGCCTTCTTCTCCTGGTGTCCTCCACTCCTCTGGATCTTAACTCTTTCCACCTCTTCTTCCATAGGGTTCCCTGAGCTCCGAGGGGAAGGGATTTGATGGAAACATCCCATTGAGGGCTGAGTTTTTCAAGGTCTCTTCCTCTCTGCCTAATGTCTGGCTGTGGGTCTTTATATTTGTTCCCATCTGCAGCAGGAGGGAGCTTCTCTGATGATGGCTGAACAAGGCACTGACCTATGAATATAGCAGAATATCATTAGAAGTCATTTTATCACTACATTTTTTTTTTTTTTTTTAGACAAGTATTATTTGGTTTTGCCCCAGGTCTCTGGGCTATCTAGACTTAGGTTCTTGGTCACCCAGTAACAGTTGGATATTGGTTCCACTGTGGCTGTGCTTAAACACCATGACTAAGACAACGTACAAAAGACAGTGTTAATTGGGCTTACTGTTTCAGCGGGTTCAAGCCCACGGTGATAGAGGAAAGGTATGGTGGCAGGAACAGCCGAGAGCTCACATCTTGGTTTGAATGCAGGAGGCAGAGAGCGCACATTGGAACGGCATGAGTCTTTTGAAACCTCAAAGCCCTCTGCCAGTGACACGCCTCCTCCAACAAGTCCACAGATCCTAATCCTTCCTAAACAGTTAAACTGGGTGTAAGTGCTCAAATACACGAGTCCATATAAAACCACCACATAATTCCTATCTCATATTTTGAAGTAAGTTCTCGTGTTTCTCTTTTACTGGTATGTATTTTTAAAAACATGTTTAAAATCATAAGGATTGTCATACCACATCCCAAACATTAGTATTTTTGCATGAATTTACAGAAAAAGAAAATTTATTCATTTACTTATTTTTAGGAAAGAGGAAATGATGTAATTTTAATTTCTTTTTTTATCAAAAATAATTTTTTTATGCTATATACTCTGATCATGGTTTCCTCTCCTCCGTCTCCTCCTGGAGCCTCTCCACATCTCCACCTTCCCAACTCCATACCTTCTTTCTCTCTCTAGAAAACAAACAAGCAAATAGGAAAAAAAAAACAACTCTCAAAACAAACCAGAATAAAAAATTAAAACAAAGAAAAAGCAGCGCAAACATTATTTTTAAAAATGACATTCATCTCTTAAACAGCATGAATCTGGATTAAAAAAAAAGTTCTGTGGAAGAGTTTTAAGTTTGTATGTCCCTTTTGCAGCCGTGAACAGGAATTCCTAATGCAGGGCATCTTAGTTTCTCATTCAACTGTCATGTTTTAAAATAGGGAACGGTTTGAAGGGGTAATAATGGGGAGGCATGAGAGGGGGGTGGTTAAGCGCTCAGTCTGTGGAGAAGATCGCAGAGGCGTGGATGTGGGTTCTACCATTTGCTATTATTATATCTCTGATTGCGCGGCCTCATCTCCAGCTATAGCAATTACCCTTAGGCTGACATGCATTTTGAAAGTGAAGCACTAACTTTGCTTTGGCTTCTATTTTTTTATTTTATTTTTTTTCTTTACTTCAGAGGGTTTAAATAGGTATTAAGTTAGAGATGCATTTGTGGCTCAGGAAGAAAGAACACAGGTGCTATAATATAAAAACAGGTAATTCAACTAATCATCGCAGTCACTTCCGGTTTTCCTCTCTGAGTAATACTGCAACGCACATACCCATGAGCACAGCTTGTCCTTCTCTTTGGCTCTTAGATGTTTTTCTCCAAATGGGATTACAAGGGCACAAAGGCATGATATCTTTTGGGAGTGGGATAGGATCATTCCATAGTTATTTCTGACGCTGTTTGCCAGAATGTTTATCAATTTGCACTGCTTTCATAAGTGAATCAGCTCCCCAGATTCACTTCGCCTTCGGGAGTATAGGTTCTCGTTCGGAAAATAATTATACATTTTTTTTTTCTAAATAGCCTTGCAATTACACATCAGATTGATTATTAGCAGAATAGAACATGGTCTCACATTTATTTCATCTTGCCTTCTGAAAATGAGTAAGTGAAAAGGAAGAGGGAATCCCAAATGAAATGCCGTGAGAAAAGGGGTCAAAAGAAAATTCTGAGAGTGCTGGATGTCACTATCAGTGAGACACAAAGATCATGGATTGTTGCGAATATGATGATATTAACTATAATATCTGTGACAGGAAACGTGACTCCCGCTGTGGGAGAATTCTCTCCACTCACAGGGTTTGAGAGACTGGACTGCTGCAGAGCAGACCCAGAACTGAGCTTAGAGAAAATAGAGTCAGAAAGGCACTGAGATGGGTCACTTCCTACATCTCTGTGCCCCAGTTGCCTCCGTTGCTTCAGAGGACTTTCTCAGTATCTTTTCTGGGCTCCCGAGGCAGAAGGCAATGCTCTCAATGTTCTCGTCTTTCCATAATCCACTTTCTCTAAGCCGCTAGTAAGTGCTACTAATTGCGCTGGACACTTCACATTAACTTCTAACACACTCATATGTAGATTGTTTGATATGTCTGCACAGTTAGGACTTTAGAAGCTTGTCAATCATATTTGATGAGGAGATTTGTGAGCCAACACAAGACTTCTAGAATTTATGTGGAAACACATCTACAGATTGATGGCTGGCTGTAAACCATCTTCTCCCTAGATTTATAGCTCACATGAGATCTTAAGGTCAAGACCACCTAGTTATTTCTTAGAATGGCAGTTTATTGCCTTGACAGATATTTTAACAACTGTTTTGTATCATAAATCTCTTGATAAGAAAGGTCCTGCATGTTTTACTACCTGAACATGGTTAAGAAATTACAGAGTATAAAAATGTAGCATTTGTCAAGATTTCAATGTCCCACTTTCAACCACCTAAGTTTTATTGCTAATACACTCTGTGAAAAAAAAAAGTAGATTGAAAAATTTTGGAAAAATAAAATCCATCCTCATTTAGGGGAGAAAGGGTATGATAATGAAATAGAATGTCATACTTTACAATGAGCATAAGTAATATAATAATAATAACCAATCTGCAAATTTAAGAATATGCTGTTTTGCCAGCCTGGGCTACCAAGTGAGTTCCAGGAAAGGCACAAAGCTACACAGAGAAACCCTGTCTCGAAAAACCAAAAAAAACAAACAAAAAAAAAGTGCTGTTTTACTATTTTGACTGCCTAATTTAATTTTTAAAGCTACACCATGAGGTGCATAATTAAAAGTGGTGTGTCAGCTATAGATTCTAAGATGTAGAATGGAACTGTGTTTGAGGGCTGATAGCAAACAGAAACAGCAACGTAAGCAGAGCACAGCTTAGATGAGGGATACATGAGACAATCCATGGCTAGAATCTAGACGATCATTAGTGGGGGAGTGTTGCAAAGCTGTAGAGCATTTGTAAATGATAATAAAGAGAATGTGTGAATTTAAATAGACCATTAATAAAGTACACCTGTGTAACTATGTTATCCAGACAACAAATTCTCAGATTTGGAAGAATAAAAGTTAGATTCTTGAGTTTTTCTACTTCTACTTTCAGTTTTTGAATAGGCAACTCTCTACTGGAATTGCTTCTCAAAAGCAGGTCAGATAGGGAAATTGTCTTGTTGTGCAGTTTCTGTTGGAGCTAAGCTGGAGACCTCTAGTAGTGTGTCACCCAGAAACCTCTTTTTTTTTTTTTTAAATGTATTAGCAAAGGCTAAATCCACTGCTTGCTGTGAATGTGTTGATAAATAAAATACTGATTGGCCAGTAGCCAGGCAGGAAGTGTAATGTAGGTGGGATAGAAGAGAGGAGAATTCTGGGAGGTGCCAGCCACTGCCATGAGAAGCAAGATGTAAGGTACAAGTAAGCCACAAGCTATGTGGCAACTTATAGATTAATAGAAATGGGTTAATTTAAGATATAAGAACTAGATAGCAAGAAGCCTGAGCCATTAGGCCAAACAGTTTAAATAATATAAGCTGTGTGTTTATTTGGGTCTGAGTGGCTGCGGGTCTGAGCGGGACTGGAGCAAACTCCAACTACAGAGACGCATAATGTTGAGGTAAGGATCAGGAATTCTTGAGGCATATTATTTGAAAGCCCTCCATATTTTTGGAATCAGTATTTATAGTTTGAACATAATCTCAAGCTCTGGAGGTGCAACAGGAGTCTTGATACTTGGTGTTCCCGCCTCTGCATCAGTACTACATGGTAGATCATACACAGTGTGTGGTTGACATTATTACTTTTCTTTTTTTTTCTGTGACACAGAACCTGAGAGAACAAATTCAGGGAGGAATTATTTGTTTGGGCTTCTGATTTCTGAGGGTGCAATGTAAATCCCTCTAGCCACACCAGTAGTCAGGCTCCTCCTCTGAGGACCTCCAACTGCCATGCTACCCCCACAGCACTCTCTTGCTGGAGCAGAGGCAGCCACCCTCCTGTTTATCTGCCTCCCAATAAATCTCTTGTGCAAGGTTTGTTGTGTGGTGTGACTTTGTGGTATTCCTTGGCTCCCGACTGCCAGGATACCTTTCCATCCAAGCTGTAATGCTTACAGTCCAGTCCCTGGTCTTATGTGTTTGTGTTTCTGGGACCGTTGTGAAGCAGAACAACGTGATGGTAGGCGTGTGGTGTGGAATAATCCTTTTGTATACTGTGAAGATGTGTTGCTCTCATTGGTTTTAAAAGAGCTAACTGTCTAATATCTAGGCAGGAAGAGGTTAGGTGGAAGAGCCAGACTGAGAGGATGCTGGGAAGAAGGATGGCAGAGTCTCAAGGAGACTTGGAGATGTGGAGAGAAGGAAGATGAACATGCCATGTTACAGAAAGATACAGAGCCACGTGGTAGAATGTAGATAAGAAATATTGGTTAATTTAAGATTAAGAGCTAGTTAATAACAAGCCTAAGTTATTGGCAGAACATTCACAATAAATAAGAAGTCTCTCTGTGGTTATTTGGGAGCTGGTTGGTGGGACAGAATATTCCACCTGTAAGAGTGTAAGGAGAACCTGAGAAGCAGAACAATGTGATGATAGAAGTGTGTAAGGAGGGGCCTGTTTGTGGCAGACAAGAAGCAGAGAAGCATGTGAGAAGAAGCTAGGACACAATGTTGTCCCCTGAGACATGACCTCTGTGAGTTACTTCCTTTAACTAGGCACGAACTCCTCCTTTTCAACACTTCCAGACAATCCCATCATATGAATGAATCCCTCAAGAGATTAATGCATTCATTACTCAGGACCAACATGATCTGATTATGTCTGCACAGACATACTCTGAAGTATGACTCATGAATCTCCTAAGTGACTCACGATCTGAGCAGACAGCCCAAATCAGCTATCACAAGGGAAAACTAATCACTCTGCAAAAAGAAGACTCATGGAACCCTGATTTTTTTTTTTTTGTGGTTGTTATTTGTTTTTTAACTATGAGTATTCCAAAATTCCTTAAAATTTTTCTTGTACCAACTCCTTCACATAAGGCTCAGGGAACCTTGTGGAAGGGTGAATGGAAAGATTGTTATGTAGACCTGGCCGACATTGAACTAACTCACAGAGACCCACCTGCCTCTGCTTCCCAAGTGCTGGAGTTAAAGGCATGCACCACCACCCCCTGCAAGTGGGAAGATTGTTAACAGCCAGAGAACCAGAAAATCTGCTGTGTTTCCTAGAAACAACAAGAACACTTCATCCATGATACCTCAATAACAGCTGTCTAAAGAGACCTGAACAAAGACAACACCTGTAGACATACTAATATGGAAAAGGGAAATCTCACAGGGCCTTGCCTCTAGACAGAGAACTATAGGCAATTAAGCAACATTGAGAGTGGGAGAAATAGTCTTTCTGAGGTGTGAACCTTTATCTGATTAAACAATACCAAGTGGTCAGCCCTGAAATCTCATACATTACAGGTAATGCTAAAGAGACTGAATGGGTGGTATTCATATATTTATGAACACACACACACACACACACACACACACACACACACACACACACACACACAAGAGACCATAAACTCCAGAGGGAGCAAGATGGGGAAGATGGGGTATATGGGAAGAGTTGGAGGAAGGTATGGGAAAGGGGAAAGTGATGTAATTATATTTTAATTTAAAAAATTAGATCAATATTCTGTTACTAGTTACTGATTTTGTCTCTCAATGAAGTAGTTAGGACTACAGATCATAACGCTCAGTTGCATTTAAATCCTGGTCGATCTATTGATTCAGTTTTTAAAAGCTGTTGTTGTCACAAGCCTTCCTCTCCTGGATGGTTGTTTTTCTCACCTGTATAATGGTGATAATAACTGTATCTCAAGTATAGAGGCTTTGGGATGAAATGAATTACACAGTATTTTTCTGTTTGCTTGTGTGGATGTATCTGAGACTGGATCACTTTTTAGATGAGCAGTGACATATTGTACTGTCATCTTCTCACAGACTTCTAATGACACTATCATTTCCAAGATTTTCCCTCAATATTTACCTAGAATCAAAAGTCGCTGTAATTTCACAGGTTAATTAATTTTCCTTTCATTCTACGTTTACTCTACAAATGTAGCCTCCTTTAACTGTTATTATTTTAAAAAATACATCTTAGGTTTTGATACAGGGTCTTGATGTACAGTCCAGACTTCCCTCAAACTCGTGATCTTTTTGCCTTTGCCTCTTCAGAGTGCTGGGATGACAGGTGTTCAGTTCACCCACAAAAGTCACCAACATGCAATAACGCATCGTACCCAGTTAGAGCAAGGAGATGGCTTATATTACTATGGTTTTGATGAGCTGTCTAAATATGGTATGATTATTATTTGTAGCCACACACAGACTATTTTATTTTAGGATTATATTTGTCTTTGTATTTTGCAATCATAACATGTAGTACTAAGATACTAAACAAACAGTGAAATGGCACTATTTGTGATTGCCTGGACTTTGGAATTTCTAGACAATTATTTATCCTGTGATAATTTCCATGGAGAGACTATTCCGATTCTTTTGTTACTGAGGTAGAATTAGATTGTCCCTAGTCATCACTCTGTTTTTCATCTGTCAATACTCACTTCATTGGGGATTCACAAGACTTAACTGGCACGAGACAATCTTCAGAGTTACAGTCATTGGCTTGCCATTTAAAATTCTGTTCTGAGAAATTTGAATCCTAAATTTGTCTTTCTAGGGTTGGCCAACCACTGTGATTTTAGGAAGAACCTGTTTGTTTGGTGAGTGTGGTAGAGCACAGGGTTCTTGATTGTCTTGTCGACAAAGGTAAGACCCACCTTCTGATTCTTTCTTGGATCATGTGTTTGATAATCTTGATATTGTTGTCCTATGTTTTTTTTTTTTTTTTACTCATTCTTCATCCCTTCTTTCTCAGCATAATATAGATCGGGTGCTGTTATGGTTAGAATGTGAAATGTCCCCCAGGGGGTCATGTGTTTACATACTCAATCATGAGCTGCTGTATTGTTGTGGGAAGCTGAGGAGTCTTGTGAGGTGGAGCACAGCTGGAGAAAGTGAGTCACTGTGGCATGGACTTTCAGGCTTGTATCTCAGTCCTGGTTCCGGGCTGACCTCTCTGCTTCCTGTTCTGCCAAGATACAAGGAGGCAATGACCTCTGGCTGCCCACCAGCAAGAAGCCTCCTGCTGCCATGCCTTCCCTATCATTCTGGATTGCATCCCTCCACACTTCACCAGCTAAATAAATCCCTGCTCCATTAAGTTGCTTTTTGTCGGTTATTTGGTCATAGCAGTGAGCAAAGGAACTAACACAGGCCATTTATAAAGATCATTTGGTGTTTGTATAAACACTCCCCTTTGCTTTCCCATATGAGGGGCCTCAAGCTTTTAAACAGGAAGTCCAATTCTCTTTCTTTAATATCATGCATAGTGATCACTTTCCCATTCCGGCATGTTTCTTCTATTCTGAAGCCACACTCTTTAAATGACAGAGCTCACAAAACTAGTAGCTACGCTGACACATCTTTTTGCACAGCTTAGCACCTCAGGGTCTCTAAAGCATGTCGGTCTTGTAGATGTGAGGGGGTCTTGAGACATGAGTCTGAGCTATGGCTAGAGCTTGGGCAGATTATACCTGTACCCACCTGGGAACTGTCATCTTAGAGTTCTCAATGCGGTACACCCTTACCTGTGGCTGGGCTGTTCCTCACATCTGTCTTCAGTAAGGACAGCGTGCCTCCTGGTTCTTCCAGCATTCTACTCGGGGTAGCCTCATGTTTCTGAGGAGGAGGTAACCAACTAATAGGATGTATCTGTCTTTCTGAACCTTCTTAGAGGTCTGTGGATCAGGAGTAAGGTCCTTGTAGGGAGTCTACCTTTCTCTCCTATAATGTAGACTTTTTTCTCTATCATGTTCCTTGAATTGCCTACCAGGTAATGACAATCCATAACCACCTTTCAGAATATTTTTTTCTAATTCCTTTCCATGGTTTTTGTTGTATTAAAAAAAAAGAATGCTCATGCTTTTCACCTCGAAGTAGCATGCCTTGTGAAGTTTAAGAATAAGAAATTCACTTTTACACACGTTATAAACTTGAAGTTCAAGAATGAGAAGTGAGTATAATCAATTTATGGTGAGGGCTATCTTCATTTCTTTCTGTGTCTACACCTGAGGAGAGGGAAAGCCAAAACATCCGTACTGTTTCTTATACTCAAAGCACAATGCTCTATCACAAGGGCTGGGTCCTCGTGACCTCATCTTAGTCTGGTTGTCCCTGAAAGGCTTTATCTTATAACACAATCACATAGGGATTATGGGTACAATTTACACTCTTGTGTGACATAAACATGCAGTCCATAGTGCTTTCATCTTTGGAAAGGAAGTGTGAAGGAAATTCTCCAATGGATGAGCAGATCAGTGCCACGTGCTCCCAAGGCTGTGATGGAAAATGCCTGTGGTACACTGTGGTCCCTGCTCATGGCATTTCTCTTCTTGGCTTCTTCCTGTTCTGCAAAGTCCGAGAGCAAAGAGTTTGTCTTATCTATATAGTTCCCGTCATAACAATGTGGTGATTCATAAAGACTGGTCTCATCTTGAACACTGACTAGATGTTGCTGCCACAGTCTGCTAAGTACACGTTTACTTGGTTTCTCATCATCTTTTGGCTGTCTCTTCCACCTTTCCGTGTTGCTGGCCAGATTTCACGCTCTTTACATAACCCAGGTGATAGAGGGAAGAACATTAAACTGCTTAGCTCTGGGCTTCTCTCGGGGGCAGTGGTGTGTTAGCATTTCAGCTTCTTAATACTTCTTCATCCTCAGCATTTCCTTTACTATTCTCTATTTTTGTTTGCAAATAGCCACATGAAGACTAGAGGGAGGATCTGGCTCATTTTTGTCACACGGACTTATCGAAGCTCTGCTTGGCTGCATTCTCCCAAATATAAGAAAAGCAAGTCTTCCATTTCAGAAATAACAACACCTGTGGTTGTTAACCTGAGTTTTTAGTGTTTTTTTCCTGTGTTTTATTTTCTTAAGAATGATTACACAAGCCAGGTGGTGGTGGCACACGCCTTTAATCCCAGCACTCAGGAGGCAGAGCCAGGCGGGTCTCTGTGAGTTTGAGACCAGCCTGGTCTACAGAGCGAGATCCAGGACAGGCACCAAAACTACACAGAGAAACCCTGTCTTGAAAAAACAACAACAACAACAACAACAACAAAAAAGAATAATTACACAAAATGTACTTCATTAAAAAAAATCCACACAGATTACAAAATTACCAAAACAACACCCATCAAAATTGAAATTGAACAACATTGAAACACAAGAGAATACATGAATACATCTGAACACATACATCTTAGATAAAGTTGATACTAATCTTAAGCTTTAGCATACTGAGTATTTTCATGGTTTGTAAGATTTTAAGGCTAAGAGGAGAGAAATTCTGGTCTTTGCATCAAGGACCAGAGGAAATAAAATGCAATGCAAATTGATGAACTATCTTAAGAATGAAAAGGCTGTGAATCCAGACGTCAAGCGTGGCCAAGTGCGAGCCATTTTATTTCCTTGAGTGTTGTAGGTTCACGAAGCATCCCTGAGTCCTGAAGGTTTGAAATGAAAAGCCAGTCAAGTAGCTGAAGTTCCGTTTCTTCGAGGGGAGATCAGGCGAGGCTGGAGAGCACAGCAGAGAAGATTGTGCATATTTCGAGGTGACAGTGGAAAGGCCACTTCGCTCACTAGTGTTAGTTACGAACAGCTCAACAACCCTAAGCCACAACAGAAGATGGGGTGTTGGGAGGAATTTAACTCTTTTTCTTGACAGCATCTCAAGTGTGAAGACCTGAAGGAGGTTCCGGAAGCTCACACCTACTGCTCTTGCAGCCTGTTTTGTTTCCTGGCATAGCACTTTTTAACTCACATGTGAATAGAGCTTCATCTTCTTGCCCTTAAGGTACCACTGTATCTAGGGCTTCTGCCCTGATGCCCTCCTGACTTTCTCATCTTTCTTTGGACTCGTCTGAGGCATAATTCAAAAATTCCCCTCAAAGACAGCTCCATCCAACTTCATTTTTTTATGGCCCTGTTTTGTGAAGCACACTAGATTTTTTCTTCCACACTTCAACAGATTTAAAACATGATAAAGAGTTGGAGGATAGTGATGATCTATGGACTCGTGCAGATCTGTCAAGATGTCGAGAAGAAGCAGTTGCTCCTGGGCTGAGAAAGATGACATGGACTGCATCCTCCAGTATATGAGCGGTGTCCAGTGGCAACTTGACACTTATCAAAAGGCTTCAGCTTTGTGCTTGGCTTTGTTTGTGTTCAGTCGTGTTAAGAACTAGGCATTCATAGCAGAATTCAATAGCAACGGCTCTAAATGTGACAGTAACTGTTTAACCTGGCAGACTCATGGGGACTCCCGTGTGACATTGAAGACAACACCCTCAACATTGTACAGAACTAATTGCAGACTAGGTAATACTTGCAATTCTTACAAGAACAAACACGAGAAGCCCAGAGGTTATAATTTCAGAATTAGCAGCAAGGTGCATAATTAATTGTCAATTTGTAGCATCATGTGCCCTTGTTTTCTTTCTCCTTTTCTGGTTTTAGGGAAGAATTTTCAAAGAGAAAGCTTTGTTTTTTGCTGACACCCCATATTTCTGTATGCATATAAACACAAATATGTCCTCCAGGAAGAGGCTGGGATTATCTTAACAATGGTTTTGATGTGAAGAAACACAAGATAGATGAGGTTAAAGGTACAGTCTGGAGAAGGCCCACAGTGTTGATGAAGGCAGATGCACTATGAAATATGTGTAAAGAATATATGAGAGACAGAAGTGCATCCACCTGAGTGAGGAAGAAACGGAAGCGTTCGCAGAGCAAATGACATTTGCTCAGAGCTTGAAAATGCATATGTGCTTGCCAGACCGACAGACTTTTCAGTACGTTACAACATGCAAGCCCCAATGCTAAAGCCTATTGAGAAAGGATAATAAAAAAGGTTGTGGCTTGGAGGGTAGAAGTAGCTTAAGACTTTCAAATTCCATTTGTTCTCTTCAGTTGTGTTTGATGGTTCTAAGACAGATAATACATATAGAAAACCCACTTTCAATAGGAAGCCTATTAAATATTTTTTTTTGGAGGAGACCTTAGTGACGTATTATTTGTCAAGAATACATGTGGACGTTTGGAGGGGCAACTGAGTGGGTACAATGCTTTCCGTGCAAGTGTGATGACCTGACTTTGATTTCTCAGAGCTCACGTTAAAAAAAAACAAATAGGGCAGTGGAGACATGAGACATGAGGAAGTCTGGGGCTTGCTGGCCCAGCTTCCTGGGCAACTCTCAAGCCAGTAGGAGCTCTATAATAACTTCTCAGTGTGCAAATGAATGAAAGAGTAGCACTTACGTCACTTGAAATCAAAAGCTAGCGATGGCGTGGTGAGGAAGATAAACTGAAAGCTGAGGTAAGCTAAAAACTAGGTTCTTGCAAAGAGTCATATCTACACTCTTGGAGCTCACACACACAGCCAAAAAAAAATGTTCTTCTAGGAACCGAGACACAGGGGATGGGGAAACAAAACAGCCTCATTGACGATATGAACAATTCAGTGGTCTGGATTGACGGCCAAACAGATTCAACATTACCTTAAGCCAATTATTTTTTACTGAAAGTAGATTTTTTCAATAAAAATATATTCTAATCATGATTTTACTTCTCCCAACTCCTCTCAGATACTCCCAACCTCCCCATCCACAAAAGAAAACATTCTCTTTCTCTCATTAGATAGAAAACAAACAGGAAACTAAAAACCAAAACAAAAAAACCTCCAAACGAACCAGAGTAGTACAAAACAGACAAACAAACAGAAAGAAAAATTACAAAGAAAAGCACAAGAAACACATACAGCCCTGGAAACACACACGTGTGTGCATGCGTGTGAGTCTGCATGTGTCACAGCCAGCGTGTGGAGCTCAGAGGACAACTTGTGCTTTGCTTTTCTCCTTCCCATTAGTACTTCATTGTACTGTGACTCTCCCTGTGTGCCATATGTGAACAGGTATGAAGATATGAAGATAATATGGTTAGGTGGAAATTCCCAATGGAGCATAGGCCCTTCACTACTTAGGGTTCCTATGGGGAGCTCTATTTTCTGAGGTGCCCTGTATAGGCATTACTTAGGGTTCAATACCAATTGTGAAACACAAGGTCAGCTTTGGGTTGACAGAAAGCATTTGAATGGAAGCTTATATAGAACTCACAGGTCGGGCAACAACAGCAACCTACAGCCGGCATGGCTGTGCATATGATATGTATGTGCAGCATGGACTTACTTATACCTGACGCTGCCATTATTTAATCTAAGAAGTGGTGTGTGTGTGTGTGTGTGTGTGTGTGTGTGTGTGTGTGTGTGTGTGTGAGAGAGAGAGAGAGAGAGAGAGAGAGAGAGAGAGAGAGAGAGAGAGAGAGAGAATTTGGTAGTGTCTCAGGAAAAGTACTTATTCTTGAACTTATTTTAAGTCTTACAACATTAGAAGGTGTCCTTGATACCTTAAAGTTTTTTCCTAGTGATTTGTAAATGGGATGTTTATACATTAAGGTTTGGCTCATTGAGCACTTGAGTAACTGATAATTTTTATTTAAGATTTATTTGTTTTAAATTGTGTATGTGTGTGCAAAGTCAAAGCTGGGTTGTGTCAGGGTGTGTCACCCAGTCTACCCTTTTGCCCAAACAGCTTTTCTTGCAAATGTTGACTGCAGTGAGTCATTGGTCTGTTTGGGGTCTGCTCTCCTGAGTGCTCTAGCTGGCAAGAGGCAGTATCATCTCTCCCACTCTAGGGCCAGCTCTCCTGCCTGCCATAGGCAGCAATGGGGGGTGGCACCCTTCCTACACCCACACCACTGTACAGCCAACGAGGGCTGGGGGCCATCTCTCACACCCTCAGGACCTGCTCACCAGTACCTCCTCCACCAGGACCAGCTCTACTGTGCTGCCCAGGTGAAGTGCAGGCCTGCTTTCCCGAGTGAGGGCCAGGGCCAGCTCTGCACAGCCCTCAGACATCAACATGACCCCAGGCAGCAGCCTAGACCAGGGATGTCCACATGGTCTTTAGTGTTAACATGGGCCACGGACATAGACCCAGATCCCTGATGCTGTAAGGCCCTTTGGACCCAGACATGGCCCTCAGTGGCAGCATGGGCCAGGACATCTCCATGGCCTCAGGTGGCAGCCCAGGCTACTCACAGTAGGCTGTTCCTCACCACCCTTGCACCTCCAGCTCTGTCTCTCTTCATAGTGCACAGACTTCTGCTTCCCTTTCTCTCCCGTCTCTCCAACACATACTTGGTCATTGCAGAAACACCTGCTCTGCCTCTGCAGCATCTCTGTAGGTGGATCCTTTCTGGTGTCTCTCATGCCCAGCTGTGGCCGTGGGCAGGTGTCTCTCTGGTGTCTTCTCTCTTAATTTCTTAATCTTCCCCTTCCCTTCTTTTTCTCTCTGTCTTTTTATGTAACTCAGGCTGGTCTCAAACTCACACTCTTCCTACCTCTGCCTCCTGTGGTCTGGGTTTGCAGATGTGCATCATTACTACAAATAGAGTTTTATCAGCATGTAGCCACGGCAGTTTGTCTCTGACAGTTTTCAAACTACAGTGACAATTGTGTACTTGTGACCACATTTTCTACAAAGCCCAAAGTAGTTACTATCTGGATTTAGAAGAACAAATTTACTGACCCCTGTTGGCAACACACCAAACTCTGAGTCTACTGGGACTCATTGTAACAAGTAATCCCTCAGTAGACTGTTTCAAGGTGAATACGACTTTAATAGTACTGCCTTTAGAATCATATCTAAAAATAGGTCAAGGTCTTCCAGGTGAAGAGATTAAGAATAGGACATTTGGGTTATTGATTTCCTCTTGCCAAGAATTTGCTTCCATGCTCTTGCAGATCCTCTCTCTGTTTTCATCTGTTCTCGGTTTTCCATCAGCTTCTTCCCAGGGATGGGAGGCAGTACAGCACACTGTGGACATGTTGTCTAAGGGTTTTTATAAACATGCTTGGGTGCTCCATCTTCCCCACCTCCATGCCTCAGTGTAAGCTGTAAGATACCAATCTTTCTCTCGGTTCATCCCATTACATGTTTGCTTGGCCAGTTTCCTTAATATAACACTCTCACTACCATCATCAGAAACTCTGAGAAACCAAAGGCAAGTAGTGGAAATGGGTGAGACACTCAATAAGCCCAAGCCTTGACTCCTTGGCTCTCCAATACTGGCAGTTCCCAGGGTACCTTGGAGATACTGAGCTCTAGCAACCCTGCTAGATGTCTGTTAATCCCACCAAAGTAGAGTAAAGACCATTCCCCAAATTCTTTGGTCAAAGTAAACAGTTTTATTTTCTGTCCAACAGGGCTGTCTCCTCAAAGCAGAGTTTGAGAAAATAGCTTTGAACATAGGAGAAATGGGGTTTATGTAGGCCCTGAAAGAGCAAGGCTAGGGGGTTTCCAAGGGTTGGAGGATTTCCAGAGGAATTTTGGATAGGTAGGAACTTGGCTGAATATTTCAAAACTCTTTGGCAGAATATCTGATCTTATCAGGGTATATTCAAGGTGGGAGTCAAACTCATTGGGGGTGGGGAGCACGTCACATTCTAGGTACAGATTAAAGCATGCTCGAGCTTGAATTTTGCATCAACCAGAAATGAACCTGTTCTGACCTTATAACAAAATGGCTTCCCTCCTTAAGATGGCATCAGGTTGGTCCATCAAAGTTCTCATAGCAGAAATGAGAAGAAAATTAACATTGAATGTATGTATGCAGAAGACGCCTTCTGGTGATTTTTCTGAAACAAACTGGTATTTAAATACGCTGATGTTCAGGTCTTTCTGTTTGCCATTTTTCAAAAATATATTTTTTAATTGAAAATATATTTTTTCATACAATATATTCTGTTCATGCTTTATGCTTTCTTCTCTCTTATCTCCCCCTAGATCACCCTACCTCCCCAACTCCATGCCTTCTTTCTCTCTTTCTTTAGAAAAAAAATGGACAAATTAAAAGAAAAAAAACCACAACAGAATAACAAACAAAAAGAAGAAAGAAAAACCCTCTAAAACATACACATGTAGGGAGGCAGGCAGGCAGGCACACACACTCAAACAAAAACAAAACCCATAAAAATACAAGATCAGAAACCATAATATACATGCAAAAGACTTGTAAGGTTAAAAAAAGTCATAAACAATTGAAGCTGCTTCTGCATAAGGCTGCTGGAAGGGCCTTTTACAACACTTTTATAAAACTGGGGAAATTTGTTATCTGTCAGTATTAATACAAGAAGCATAGACAATTTCAGAATCTGTTTTAAGATGAAGCCAGGAGTTAATAAACAATCTAGAGAATTGAAGGAGTCCAACTTTTCAGTCTTAATTACAGCATTACAAGCATGCACACACCACCATTACTTTGATAAATATTTTCATAAGGATTCCATAAAGTGAATTTAACAGCCAAGCAAGAAGATTGCTATCACCAATAGGATCATTCCTCCTTAGAAATGTAACACATTTTTTTTTTTTGTTGTTGAAAAACTGATTAATACTAGCACCACATAACATTACACATACTCTACATTTCGGGCTTTAAATGCATTTATTTACTGTGTTGAGTCAAAGGCTGAGAAAAAATAGGAAAGATGCTTGCTTAGCAGTGTCTCCGGTCTTCTCTAGATGGCAGTCAAACTACAGGGATTTAGGATGCAAGCCGTGTTCTTGAACGTCACACTGAGCAAGCTCCAGTGTTTCCACAGCAGTTATTTGCTTGTCGCTGTCTTCAAATAACAGTGACGGGAATATGGAACTCAGGAAAGTGACGTAGCTGTGATACAAAGGATAGGACACAGTGGATGATGCTCGTCTTGTGGCTGGACATTGGGACATGAGGACAAAGGACATGCAGAGCTTATGGAAGGTGACAGAACACCAGGTTCATGGACAAAATCTGGTCTGATTCTGTGTTGAGAGCTATCACAATTTGTATATTATGTCCAGACTTAGAAACCTGGGCCAGGTGTCCTTATGTGAAGAGGAATGAATATTTGGAAGGATGTAAATAAAGATCTGGTTTCAGAAGAAAAATTACAGCACTTTGACTAATCCCTTTTAGTTTTCTATAGTCAAAGAATTTGACTTACTCTAAAACATGATTAAAAGCAAAATCTCACTAATGCATAAGTTTCAGAAAACTCTAGTGCAGTGCATGGATTGAGTCCAGACTACCCGAAGCCTGGGATCCCTACTCCTTAATAAGAAAGTGTGTATGTTTTAGGATAGGAATGTTTACGTCTCAGATTCAAGATGAAATTTTTGTTTGTTACTCTTCAGGAAACTGATCATGTATCACGAACTTAACAAATACAAATACTTATTTTTTTGACATAGGGTCTCATCATGAAGCCCAGGCAAACCTTGAACTCTTGACTCTCTTTCCTTTGCTTGTTGAGTACTGCAGTGACAGGTGCTCACTAGCACACCTTAACTTTGGTTTGTTTTGTTTTAAGACAGGACCACATTATGTAGATGAGGCTGGCCTGAGACTTCCTATGTAGACCAGAGTCGCTTTGAATTTACAGAGTCCTTTCTACCTCTGCCTCCAGAACGTTTTAAATACACTTGTGTACCTCTAGAACCAGCATAGGAAATACTTCCTTCTTTTTCAATTTGTTTTTATTTTATGTGTATGAATGTTTTGCCTGCATGTATGTATGTGCACCACCATGGCCCAGCCAAGCTCACAATCATAGTAAGAAAGATTTTGAAGGTCAGAATGTTTTTAATCTACTACACAGGACATAGTATTTATCTTTCACCAAAAGAGTGACGTTCCTATCTTATTAGATTAAAGAATGAGATATCAAGAAACTCAAATGCTGGCCACTTGGAAAAGATAGCTATATCATATTGAGGAAGATATTATTTCATTTTTTTTTAAAGAGCAATAGGATGTTTGAGAGAGAAATGAAGTAACAATGAATGTTTTTCTTTGGGAAATATTGCAGGCTTGGGTAGAAAGTTCTCTGAAAAATGAAAGAGGCAAAAGAGAAGTTCCACCCTGTTAAAATAGATGTCATGCTTGAGGCGACGAAAAGAAATCGCCACCTCTCATATGGAGCAGAAAAACACCAAATAGCTGCAAATGATCATAATATTTGCTTTGTTTTTACAATTTGGAAAACAAAGTTCTAGTAAGGAAGATAGACTATTGTTTTGGTTGCCCATCTCCCTCAGGAGCCATTAAAAGGGAATAAAAAGACAGATGTTTGCCCCAGAATTTTCTCTGCACACAGAGTATTGCAATATTTGTTTAAAACGTTGGTTCTGGGGAAGGTGAGATCAGCAGATATTTTTTATTGTAATTATATCCTTATGCCAAAGCAAGGTGATTAAAACAGTAAAAATGCTAAGGCTTGAAAGTACGAGGACCTGGAAAGACCATTGTGTGGGCACACAAGTATGGGTGACAGAGGCCAGAGGCCAATGCATGAAAGTTGTACCTTGTTATCTGAAACAGGGTCTCTTATTGGGAGCCAGGAGTCACAGGTTACTGTAGAGTGGCTTGCCAATGAGTCCCAGAGAAACTTCTGCTTCTGTATTTCCAACACTGGAATTACAAGTACTGGTTACCAAGGCCAGCTCTTTACATGGGTGCTGGATGTGGATCTCAGATCCTCATGGTTTACAGGCACTGGCTTGACCAACTGAGCCATTATCTCAGCCCCCAAGGAGCCAGTTTGAAATGATATCACTCTATCAACTACCAGTACTTCTCAATACAAATGAGAAAGTGTTACTAGGTACCTTGGATAACAGCAGGTAAGAATTATTTGCAGGAAAAAAATTTGGGGAGGGGCAAAGGGTGCTGAAAATGAAAAGGAGTGTGGGTAACTGGGGCCTATGAGCACAACTTTATAGAAGGGTTCTCAGGGTGTTGCTATCTAGTGAGATGTCTAAGTCAGAATGGCCTGGTGAAGGGAGAGGTCACACTGTGGGAGAGGGCACAGGTGCAGTCCTAAGCCAAAGCTCATTCTTTTTATTTTATTTTATTATTATTTAAAAGGGTTTTTTTTTTCTTCATTTTACATACCAACCACAGTTTCCCCTCCCTCCCCTCCTCCTGCTCCTCCCCTATCCACCATCCAGAGAGGGTAAGGCCTCCCATGGGAAGTCAACAACAGTTTCCCCTCCCTCCCTTTCTCCCTGCTCACCCCCTACCTCCGCTCCACCCAACCCTCCATTCTCAGAGAGGGTGAGGCTTCCCATGGGGAGTCAACTTCTTAGTGTTCTGTCTCTGCTCATGTTCAGGAGAGGAGCAGTGCCCAGTGGTCCATCCAAGAGCTTATTTAAGTGGGATGTCTGGAGGAAGCTCTAGCCAGAAATGGGAAATTAGTGTAAAAATAAATAGGACATCTTGGTTGATACATGGAATTAGATATAATTTTTAAAAGAAAAATTAAAATCACTCATAAGACTGGCAATTACTTAAAGTTGATGTAAAGTTATGAGGCTTCTTGCTTCCTGGTCAGGTGAGTTGAAGGATGGGAAATTCTAGGAAATCATATCCACTTTAATTAGATGGAAACGTCTATAGTTAATGTCTCTCATAGCAAAGTCACAGGAAAGAAAGATAGGGTATGAAGTCATCAAGAAGTATAGACCTAAATATAAATTTCAAAAATCAGTTTTTATTCCATGTACTGACAAACTACTCAGATCCATCTTGAGCAAAAAGAAGATGAGAAATTACCTTTCTTAAATACCTAGTAGTTATGTAAGAAACGTGTCTTGCTGGTGAGTCCTTTAAAAACTGAACCATTTCACCCATGCACGAACTAACTAGTTTAATAAGAAAGCGAAGTCTCAGAAAAGTAGCAGTGAGCACCACATTCAAAGAAGCTAAAAGACAGGAAAGAAATTAGGCATGAAATAAGCTAAGAATCACGTAAAGTATCATTTGCTGAAAGACAAATGGAAAATGTAAGATCTGACTTTCATGTTTATTTTTAGTTTGGGCAAGTTATTTTCCTTTTACGACAAAGAGTTGTTTTATTAGTTAGAAATACAATGGTCAGAGATTATGTAGGAGTGTATTATAAAAACTTTTGTCTTAGAATGATATGTCAATCCACAATTTTACAAACTGTCCAGAAGTTTTGAGTTATGTAAAACAGTTTAAAACCATTAAAAATTGTTTTTAGTGTATTTTGATATGTCTCCCTCTACAGCAAATTATTCTTGAATTTCATTATTTAACACATTACTTTGACCATGGTTTTGGCACCAGAGTCCTAAGATAAAAAGTGGCACCTCGGGGGGTGGTGCCCCTCAAACCTAGGCTTGGCCCCTCCCCCCACAAAAAACAGAGAAGTTGGTAATAAACCAAGACAAGGAAATTTGATTTCAGAGTGGCCACAGGGGGGTGGCAAGTGTAACTGTTATTCTTGGGGTGTTTGAGTTCATGCAGGGGGAGAAGAACAAAGGAAAGCCCAGGGGTTTCCCTGGCATTCAGGGTCTTCTTGTGCACAGAAGCAACCCAGGGGAAGGGGTATTCCCATATTCATCAGGCCTGTGATCCTGGAACCAGGGGGTGATCTCCACTAGCCTTGCAGGATGCTTATCATCTTTCAGATCTGTGTTCTGGGAATTTAATATAAACAGAGGAAAGAGCTACTTAGAAAAACACAGGCCAGAGAGAGACAGGCTGGAGTCAACCAGGCTAAGGAAGGCATCTTCCTTCAGTTTTTGGTTGAGGAATTAATTTAGAAAGGGCCAGGCAAGGTGATTCTCTCTGATCGAGTTGGCAGCAGTGGGCTTAGGAGATAAAGGTCTTAAGAGAGGCTCAAAGATGGTCCTCCCCTCGTGTTTCTGGGGCCTTGTTGCTCCTACCCTCTCTTACTATTCATGTCTTCAGAGATTCTCCCATGTTGACTGGGCATTTTATCTACTGTGATCTTAGGATAGCTCAGGCCAAGGTACAAAGCCTTCCTGTAGATTGAACCTGGAACTGGTTCATCACTCCTTATTATTGCTGTCAGCCAAAAAGTCATCACACATGCTATACTCAATAGAAGGGGAATAGATCCCACATCTCCATGCCAAGGACAATTTGGGAGCTTTCTCTAGCCATAACTGCTTCTAACCTTCTTAGTTCGTGGAGCCTGAGAATCTCATGGGAAAACTCACTCTCAGTGCATTTTGTAGGCAGTTTTGATGAAAGCGATTATCTTAAAAATATCTAAAATAGAACTTTTGACAAAGAGAATTCTAGAAATAGCATCATCATCTGTTGTGAGCATGTGATGCCAGAAACACAGACAAACGTGTTTGTATCTTTTCACAATGTCACAATTCATTGACTAACAATACGTTCACAAACTACGTTACTTTCATTGACTGCAGTTCACCAAGAAGCCCCAATCTCCCCTCATAGCTGGCCAATGATAATCACAAGTTCTTTTATTATAATTTTAGTTACTTATATTCACTCTCAGATCACACATTTCCTCCCCGCCCCGTATGCTGTCTAGTTTGCTTTTCTGTTGCTGTGGTTTTTAACATACCCGTAGGCTTGCAATCTATCTTGATTAGTTTATAGGTTGTAGCTTGTTACTTGAAGGGATACGTTATTTACCATCCCATGCCTCACAGGTGGAGTTGGACTGGTGATAGTGTCTACATGCACAGTGAGGTGCATTTCTACTCAAAATGGAGCTACATGGTGTTTTGTTGAAGTGGAGTCACCTAGGGCAAGACACAGCCCCAAAGCCAACGCTTCACCCAGTATGGACCGACTTAGAGCAGTGCTCGGCCTGATCTTTACATCCTGATTACCTAGGTGTCAGACCCATTGCTCTGTGCACTAAATCTCCGTTTCCTCGCCCTTCCCTTTCCTCTTGATGTACTCTTGATTCTCCTTCCCCCACCGTAACTTTCTCTTCCTGTCTCCTTGAGGTCTGTCTTTGAAAGGATCTTGGTTGTAGTTCAGCCGTTATAATTTCACAAGGTTCATTTCTCTCAGGGTAGTAATAAACCTATGAAGTATGACTGGGTCAATATTTCTCCAAATGAGTTCTTTTGTCCATAATTTATACCCAGCAGCAGACATTCTGTGAACAGAGAGAAAGGAAATAATCTCTTGGGACGATATTTTAATGGCCAGATGTCACTGCCACTGACCAACTTCTTAGGACAAAGATAACCTTGCCAGCTGATTTCTGAGGCTTGCCCAAACTGCCTGTTTGGAGTTTGTTTTTTTGTCAGCTACTGAAAGTACATCGATTGTTTCTCTGTTTGGTTCTGCAAACATATGATTGTTGCATCCTGCAGGAGCTGGAATTAGGCATCCTAGCCTTGGGATTTTTCTTTTTTTCAGCAGCAATAAAAGGCTTCTTTGGCTTTGTCTTTTTTATGAGGATGCTCTGCATCCCGCTCACATGCCTTGTAATGTAATCTCAAGACACAGCTGTTGTTTCAGAGAGTTCATTCATGTCAGCAGCAATTAAAAAGTCCTTTGTTTTCCAAACATGCTTCCTTGGCTTGCCTTGAAGCACTCGACAAACAATGATCCCTATAGCTTGAGGAGAGGACTCTTCATTGTGTGTGACAGACAGCCTGTGCTGCATTCATTTTCAGTCTTGGTCCATGATGTACAGCACGTACATCTGGGCATCTCTTGGACAACAGAACTTTATAATGAGAAAAATCTTCAGTCATCATTTGACACGTGACCTCTTGGATCAACGAGGTAGGGCATGCTTACTAGACGAGATTAAAATCAAATCTTTTTGTTCTTTTGGGTTTGTTTTCATCAAAATGTATCAAAATGCTTGCATCTTTAGGACTTGAGCCCCAAATGATTGATCTTGCCTCTCTGTCTGGTGATGTGTATTCTATAGGCCAGCATCCCATACTCAACACATACTTCATGCACCCAAAAGGCAGGGTCTTTCTCTACTGGACTCCTTATCCTCTCTTAGGGATGAAAGAGTTTATTCCTTCTGCAGTATTAGAAGGCATAAACATAGTATTACTAAATCTGACCTTTTACCTCTTGAGTGACTCCTCCTATGTACAAAGTAAGTGCCTGTTATTCATAGTTCAGATTATTAGTGTCATGACTCCATCTGTAGATCATTTAGAATGCCTCACATATAATTTCCCACTATAATTATTTATATGCATACACATATGTATGTGTGTGTGCATGCACAATATATGGATATGTATTTATTTATTTACAACTTTATTGAGATGTATTTTACACTCTATTTCATACCTTTAAATTGTCCAGGTCAATGATTTTTAAGATGTTTTCAGTGGCCACAGAGCTACACAATTTGGAGACAGATTTGTCTAAACTCATTTTCAAAAGTGTCTTTTCTCTTATCCACAAACAAAATTTTGGGGAAAGTTTTTCTGAGTGCATGGAAACCCGTGAGGCTGGGAGTGGGCTAGTTAAGCCCAGGAGAGTGAAAAGACAAGTCCAGCCTAGAGGAGAATGTGGCCTGCTTTAGTACCCAGGAAGCTCTGATTATCATGGAAACACAATGATGAGGAAGGAGGAGGTGTCTGGGGAAGGGAGTCGACCTGTGGGATCCCCTGGGCAGGAAGAGGTCAAGTTTGTGATACATCTTTTTCTCTGAGCCTTTATATCCTTTTAGCACAGTTTAGCTGGCTCAGAGTATTCTTTGCTTCTCAACTGTAGGTATCTGTATTTCTCAGTGACCCATGACAACAATAAGTGCAAGCGGCATTTTCCTGTGGAATATCTGTGATGTTCACTGGAGAATGTTCCATATCTTTGTTTTTATACCATAGACCAGCTATGTCGATTAGAGGCGTTTCCTGTCAGCCATGTCACATTCTTGAATCAATTTCTTTCCTGAAGATGTTCAGTGGCGGCATCTTAGGTTGGGCACCCTAGGAAATGGGCCCATTCTCAAGGACCTTCCCTACAGAAATATGTGTAGACATCACAGACACCTGCCTTTGCTCTGCTTTGGGAATGATAGCAATCAATATTCTGTGGTCTCCTGTGTGCAGGTGATGAAACTCCTTATTTTACAACTTGGCCATGCTTTTCCAGCTTTCCACTCACCAGATGTGGTCTAACTTTCATATTCGAATATAGAGACACACCACGTGGTCTAATTGTGTTGTTTCATATTCAAATGTAGAGGCACACCATCTTTATCACATGTCAAAGCAAGCCAACACTCCAAAAAGAAAGCCAGCCTCCACTAGCCATTACCTCCTGTGCACCCTCACTGGCCTGTTTCTGTCCTTTGTTGAGCACTGGTCCACTTACTGATTTTTTTCTTTCGTTTTTCTTTATTAAGAAATTTTCTACTCACTCCATATACTATCCACAGATCCTCCCTCCTCCCTCCTCCCACCCCAGCCCTCTTTCCCAAGCCACCCCGCATCCAATTGATGAGAGAGAGGAGAGATACTGCAGGCGAGGGACATCGAGATCATGATGGGAGGATGTGCAGAGATGACTGGCCACACTAGTGGAAGCCCATGAACTGTGGACTGGTGGCTGTGGAGCCCCCATGGGACTGGACTAGGCCCTCTGGATATGGAAGACAGTTATTTGGCTCAAACTGTTTGGGTAGCACCCAGGCAGGAGGAATTGGTATCTGTCCCTGGTCTATGGGCAGGCTTCTGGAACCACTTATTGATTTTTACAGATACGCTGTTTCTGGCAATGTGAAAGGTGTAGATTTTGTAACTAAGAACTTTCACTTGGGATGTTTAAAGACCCATATATACTGTTCCATGTATCAATATGTCATTTTTTTGGATTACCAAGTAATATGCTACTGTATAACAACATCAGTTTGTTCCTTTATCCATCAGAAAATGGCTATTTAGGCCGTTTTCACTGTAGGAGTGTTTTGAATGGTGCTTCTGTGAGCATTGTATACCAGTTTGTGTGTGTGTGTGTGTGTGTGTGTGTGTGTGTATGTATGTGTGTGCATGCATGTACACATATTTTAATTTCTCACAAGTATATATCTAGTAATAAAATTTTTGGGTCATATTCTAACTCTATGTTTAATATTTTGAAAAGCGGTGAATTGTTTCCTTCTACCTTGCTTTTAAAACAAAATTGAAATATACTAATTACTCCCATGAGCAAGGGGAACATGAAGCTTGCTTTTAAGCTATGAGACTACACATATGCACAAGTCTATTAATTTGCAGTTGAAATAATGAGTCACCTTATCACATTTAAAAGTATGACCACTAAAAGCAAAACTCATGCTTTCCCCCTGGGAAGAGCTTGCATGCTCTTCATTTGAACATCAACACTTATCAAGCTCTAGATTGACAGTGGCATAAATTTGCCCAAGTTAATATTAATAGACACATTTATTCTACATTTCCAGATATAGACAATAGAAGCGGCATTTTGATACCAGGATCAAGATGTTAAACAAACAAGCAACAATAAACCAGCAAAAGAGGACAGGGCCAAGAGAGAACAGGGCCACTGAAGTGCAGGCCTCGTCTTCCCTCTGTAGTGGGTAGCCATTCCAGCTTTGACCTGGAAGTTCCAAACCCCTTTGAGGCTTCGGTAATGGTCACGCCTACAAGGCGGGGCTGAGAGAGGACGCTGAAGACCCGAGTTCCGAATGCAGGGGCTCTCTTGGTTCCTGGACCCTGGATGCTGGAGGTAGACTGAGCAGAGTTCTCCAGGGAACACCACCGGCCTGCGATACACCTTTCCCAGACCGTGCAACCTACCTATCCCTTCACTTGTAAGTTACACCACTAAATAAACCTCCCTTTTAACTACGTGGAGTGGCCTTAATAATTTCACCAATATCTCGCTCCAGTCCTCTGAACACTAACTGAAGCAGGGGTTTCTATCATTCTGTTTATGTCCTGGAGAAGCATATGTTGCCAGCAGCGCTTCACAGACCCATGTGTCAGCAAATCAGTGTGAAGCTATTAGACTTTTCAGCTGTTTCTAGTAAGACATTTTGCCAGCTAACTTTCCCCTATCATTGTATCATGTGAGAGGATTAGAAAGCCTGACTTTAGGTTGGAAATTGTGTCTTGCTCTGAGCACCGCACAGTCATGGGATATCACTTCATGTCTTAGAACCACACTTTCTTCCGTAAAAGGGTAATTAACCACCTACCAACTTCAAGAAGAAGCGGTTACATGATAACAGATAGGATAGTATAGCAGGTAGTACTCTGGGAACCACCCAGATGTAAAGGATAAGGTATTTATTTTTTTAAAAAAATTATTTATTATTATCATCATCATTCTATGTGTGTGTTGTACATGACTGTGTGAATGTAGTTGTGCATGTGGAGGTCAGAGGAAAGCTTTATGGGGGACAATTCTTTTCTTTCACCTTTAACAGTAAAGCATTGTCTATAGGAGACAATAAGGAGAATTGTAATCATGGCAAATATTCAAGGGGGTATTTTAAATATGCATATCAGTGATATTAATACTTGCTTTTGTGTTGTAGGATATTTATGTACACTGTGAATGTGTGTCTTTGCTAAGGGGCCTTCTGATTGGTTTAATAAAGAGCTAAGTGGCCAATAGCTAAACAGGAGAGGATAGGCAGGACTTCCAGGCAGAGAGAGAGAAACTGGGAGGAGGAATGTAGGTGTGCAGTTTCGCCAGCAGACTTGGAGCAAGTTGGATGTGCTGTACTAAGAAGAGGTAACCGAACCATGTGACAGAACGTAGATTAAAAAATACGAGTTAATTAAGTTATAAGAGGTAGTTGGGAAAAAGTCTAAGCTAAAGCCAAGCTTTTATAATTAATAAGTCTCCAGCTCATTATTTTTGGGTTGGCGGTCCAAAGGTAGTCTGACAAGAAAGCTTGCTACACTTTTTTTTTTTTTTTTTTTTTTCGAGACAGGGTTTCTCTGTGTAGCTTTGCGCTTTTCCTGGAACTCGCTTTGGAGACCAGGCTGGCCTCGAACTCACAGAGATCCATCCGCCTGGCATGTGCCACCACCGCCCGGCAGCTTGCTACACTTTTGTTTCCACACTTGCCTGCTAGTAACTAGCAGCTCCCCGTAAAGCATTTAAAAACACACTTAACAGCTAATAGCAACAAATAAAAAAGTACACAAAAAAGTGATAGAGCTGACAAATTTCTCCAGTTATTATTATATGAGGCACCAAAAGCTTTCCTGGGAGTATATTAGAAAATGCATGGGATGGAGAAATTGTAGAAAATCTGAACTTATGTTTGCATCATTTCATATTGCAGGTTTCTTAGTTCTTTATTTTCCCACAAACATTAGAAGCCCATCATATACTTTTTCTCTGCTTCTTGGAATTATTTTAGAATCATAGCGGGCAAAATCAGAGGTGAAGACATTCAGACCGGGCCAATGGGCATTTTTTTTTTTTTTTTACATAAGACTATGAAGCATTTCTGTTTCTTGTGCCACCAATATCACAAAACACAGTTTTGTTTTTCCTTTTAAATAGTTTCTAAGGCTGGAGACATGGGCCAGCTGTTCAGAGTACATCTTGCTCTTTCAGAAGATCTGATTCCAGATCCTAGCACCCACATTGGGCTGCATATAACTCCAACTATGGGGTATCTGGAATCGTCTGCTGGCCTGGATTAGTGTCTGCACATACATGGTGCATGTGTGTGCACACTCCCCCCCCCACTTACATAAAAACAAAATATGAATCTTTAAAAAAATACAACATAGTTTTCTTCCTGTTCCATTTTAAGTAAAAGGAAAAATGAGACAAAACAGTATCAGTTAGCAAGTTAAAAATGTCCTTGAAACACTGACCCATAGTGTCTCTGCTCTTTGGCTTCTTGCCTGTTATCAATACAAGTGTAACTTCATTAAGTGAATTTTGAATAGAAATACTTTTTAAATATTTACTCTAATACACACATTCAACACTTAGATAAGTCTAAACTCTTCCTTGATGAAACATTGCAGACAGAAGATGAGACACAGCCTAGGAACTTTGACTAAGAATGTATCAGCAGAAGACACAATTAGCATCATGTTACAACCATTAAATTTTGTTACTGTTTAATTGTATGAGAGTAGCAGCTGCTCTACCACTTCATATCCAAGGATCAATATCTTAAGACAACATGGAGCCTGCTCTTATTATTTCCTCCTTACCCAACATAGACAGACAAGGCATTCGGCAGGTATTATTCCAGAGAAAAACGACTTGCATTATGAAGATCTTTAATTATTTACCTTGCTTCATGTAACTTCTCTTTTCCTCCAAGTTCTCGTTATTCAGAAATAATTTACCACTAAATTATAGAAAAATAATTTCTTCTTAAAGCTGAAGTGGAGTGAAGCTGGGCATGAGTCAATAAATAATTACGAGGCTTTCAAGTCATCAAAAAAAAATGCCTCTTGTGACATATGACCCATGCTGGGCTTTAGGCCTTCTTATGACATATGACCCATGCTGGTCTCCAGGCACCCAGCTCTGGTTTATGAGGAGACTGAGTGGGTAGTATTTTCTCTGTTCTGCAACTGATGGTCCCTGTCATCTCTACTCTAGGGAGAGTTTTTCTTTGAACCAAAGCATATCTGGTCTTTGAAGATATACTAGAGATACATACAAGCATCCTTTCTCAAGAAAACTCCAAAACCTGAATCACATATACCAAGTGGAGCCTGACACCAGAGGCTATCAAGACTCACTGGCTTGTCCATTGTTTTCTTCTTGGTGGCATGAATCAGCCATTGTATGGCTGAGATAGAAGCTGTGGGGTCAGGCAAGACTCTGTTCAGATATGACTTGTCATGAGCCGAGTGACCTTGGACAATTAATGTGGGGGGAAAATCACTGATTTCTTCAGACCTCAGTTTCTTCAGGAACTAGTTCTTTATGAACTATTAATGTATGACCACGAATTTTTAAGATTTAAGAATACTTATAAACTATTTAGTATGTGTTATGCAGACATTGTTGGGTTACTTTACTCTTTCATAGAATCTTGAGGCTGTTTGAGTGACACTGTGTACAGGCCCAGGAAGTGCCAGTCATGATTGTTACAGGGCCAGCAGGGCAATTCACTTCCCACTGCCATGAATGTCCTGGGGGCATGAGACCCTATTTCTATCAGTATGTTCAGGAAAATGCACACACACACACACACACACACACACACACACACACACACACACACGGGAATTTATTGGAATGACTTACATACAGGCTGCAGTCTTACAACGGCCAGTTATGAGTGGGAAGTCCAAGCATCTAGTAGCTGCTCAGTCCCACAAGGCTGGGTGTCTCAGCTGGAATGGATGTGCCAACAAAGCAAGGGCAAGTAGGTGAAGAATAATCCTTCCTTCTGTTGTTATTTTGTTTTTGTTTTTTTTTTCCAGAGCTGAGGACCGAATCCAGGGCCTTGCCCTTGCTAGGCAAGCGCTCTACCACTGAGCTAAATCCCTGTTATTATTATGTATGCTTCCAGTAGAGGGTGTGGCCCAGATTAAAGGTGTGCCTTCCTGCCTCAAGATCTGGATCAAAGGCGTATGTCTTCCAGCCTTAAGATCTGGATCACAGGTGTGCCCCCCTTTTCTGGATTGTAGTTCATTCCAGATATAGTCAAGTTGACAACCAAGAACAATCATCACACTGGCCGTGTGGTGGGAGGAAGGGCTGTCTGTGGTGCTGGGTTTTATTATATGTGAGGTTTTATATATGTGAGGCCTGGCATTGCGTCTGCATCTTAGCGATGGCAAATTCTGCCTGGAAAGCCACGTCTGAGGGTGTAAGTGCTGTGGTTGAGTGTGGATCTTGATGTCCCAGGGCTGCCTTGTTAAGACATTGTTGGTAAGCAGTAAATATATTGAGCCGTGCTTCAATTATTTGTAATCAAAAGGCATCTCTCTTTGTACGAGTTGCTTTTTCTAATCACTGTGATAGTGTACCTGACAAGGTCAACCTAAAAGGGACTGAGTTTTTGCTCACAGCTGGAGGGTACGGTTCATCAAGGCAGGGAAGTCATGGTACTGGGGGCTTAACGTGGCAGGTCAGATAGCAAACACATTCAGGAAGCAAAGAGTGGTGATGCTCTTCTCAACTTTCCCTCTTTTGCACTCCAGGACCTGAGCCCATAGGTGATGCCACCGACAGTCAAGGCGGCTCTTCCACCTCAGTTCATCAAGATGATTCCTCACAGGTGCGCCCAGCGACTTTTCTCCTAGACGATTCTAGACCTCATGAAGCTGACAATAGAAATGAACCATTATAGTTCCCAGAGGTAGATGCTTTATAATATACATTAATTAGTCAGTGTGGGGTGAAAGGGTTAGATTAGCATTTAATAAAAACCATATCACCAAATTCATAGAAAACAATTCCCAGCAAAATTCCCCCACAGTAGTATAACATTTTGAAAATAAATTGTATATTTCAGGGAAGATCTAATAAGAAAATTTAGTTGATAGTTATCATTTATTGGTGGCAGAGCAGAATAGCAAAGCAGAATGCCATTAAATTATGCATTGGAAGGGAATTTAATAATTGTTTTAGGACCTAGAATTTAATGATTTCCCTGTCTCTAATTGAAAGACACTTAAAATCATTCTAAGAGAAAGAATTTTTTTAGAATTAAAAGAAAAATCTTTGGAACACCTTAGTTTCTAGGAAATTCTAAATTTGGTTTAGGTAGTACATTAAAAGTCAGGCTCAATAATTACATACGTAGGTTGATAGATTCATTCTGGGTCATCATGGAAAAGAACTGATCATTTACATACATAATTTTCATAAAAGGTGATTAGATTCCTTCCTTTAAAACCCAGGAACTAGTCTTTGCACAGGAGAATCTTCATTTCTATTATATTTTTATTTCTTAAGGGCATCTTTCTCTTCTCTCTCTTCTGTTTATAGCTGACAGAGCATAACACTGAAGGAAATTTAATATTGCCAGGCATGCCAATCCTGGTACTCAGAAGTTTTTGTAGATTTTTATTGGTCCCTGTGGTGTCAACCAGAAATATAAGCCTCCTTTCATCTGAAAAGCTACAGACAGAAGCTCCAGAACACTTTTGAATCGGTTCAATAGAGAGCAAAAGTTGTCATACATTAAATGGAAAGATACAAATCTATGATATAAAAAATATCTCGATGCATCATTCAAAAACTATTGTTTCAATTTACCCTGGTTCAAAGCTAAAGCTCTGGGAAGTGCTGAGCCCCCGGAAGGGGGGGGGGTGTCCAGAAGCCCCGGCTGTTTCTCTGGCCACGACTGCTATCCTACACTGTGCTATCATGAGCAGGGTTGTTTGTGCATGGTGAGAAACATGCAGGAGAGTGATGAGCAGGTACAGGTGGGGGTGCATTTTGTTCTAACACCAGGGTAGGTATGTGAGACTTGGGGGTATAAAATGCTGTCAAGGGGGTGATAGATTGGGCCTGTTTGGCAGGTATCAATAGCTCCCTTGAAATGGCGAATATTGTCAACATTTGCGTTAATTCTTAATTCATTGAAGGCCTCTCACCAATAATACCACTTTGGGCAAGATAATTGGATATTAAACTCAGAGCTAAAATGTCAGTAATATAAACTAGATTCTCAAGGTTACTAAAAAGGAATCGTTATGAGCTAACTATACCTTTTTGTCTAGACCATGGAGAGGACTGTGTATTGAACTATATTCCAGCATAATTGGTTTACTCTGTAACATGTTTTTTTTTCTTTTGTTTTGTTGTGTTGTTTTTGCTATTGAATCTTGACGATTGAGAAGGGCTCATTACTTCTACATGCTTAAAAGTAATGAAGAAAAAGACGTGGCAGTCCTTTGCATTTAGCGTGGGTCAATTCTGTGGCTTTCCAGCCTGTGGACACGAGGAAGAGGCTGGACAGATATTCTGGATGATCATGTATGGGAGGCTTGGGATAAAGCGGTAGGCATGGAGCTGTATGTATGATTCTGTGGAAAACCTTCTTAGAGTTTGTGGATGTTTGCAGTATTGTTAACACAGTAATGAGAAAAGTAACCAATACTCAAAACCTGGGCTGAAAAGTGGAGCCATTCCTGAGATAAAGATGTCGGTATGGTTTGTAGGCCACTGGGACTGGATTATGGGAGGAATTTGGAAGGTTTTGGATCTGCAGACTAAAGAAGCCCTACAGTGGGCTTGCAGTCTTCTTTCTGCTTCCTGACTATAGACACAATGCTACCCGGTTCCTCACATGCCTGTCTGTCGCTGTGCCTCCTCACCATGAGAAGATGTCACCCTTCAAACCAGGTGCTAAATTAGCTCTTTCTTCCTTAAGTTGCTCTTGTCAGGTATACCAATAAGTGAAGAACCCATTACACTTATAAATGGAAAGTTACATTTATCTTGGAAAAACATTGTATGTTGACTAAACTTGTTATAGTAACTTACTGGCCATAATATTGTCATCAGTTACTAATAGGTGCAAGCCAAGAACACTCTTATGGCTAATCTTGAAATAACAAAACTTTAAATGGCTCTAATTGTTTAATAAGTATGACATAAAATATGATGGTGAATGAGTTTGCCTTTTATTGCTAAAATTTAGGGTTCTAAGTAAACTATTTGAAATGCCACATTTTTTGAAAGTCTCTCTTTATGGGGCTTAATGAACATTTAATCCAGAGCCTAACAAAATTAGCCTCCCTATGAAGGGCTGTTCATTTATGTGACATTGTGTAGAGCGACTTAAGTAAAACAGTATAGACAGCTCCACTCCAGTTCTTGGCCCTAAGCAACACTGATGATTAATGAGCTACATTGGTAATTGGCGCTTGGTTACAGATGCCACAGACATTCAAGAATGAGAGTATAATGAATGGAGATATCTCAGTGGTTCGAATAGTGCTGACTCATTGATGAATTAAGGTGATCTGACACACAGGATAAGCCCGGTTATATGAAATAGCAGATGCTGTTTGCAGCTTTTTTCTTGCATGGAAGCCATTTTATTTGTCTTTTTTTTTTTTTTTATCTTAAGAGTTAGGAACGTCTATGAAAAAAAATGAGAACACCATGAAACCAGTGTAGCCCAAACCAGCTGAAGCCAGTTTGCCAGTCTAGTAGTACCCTAACTATGTGTTAGTTCACATAAAAAGTAATTTCCTGCCCAGGGTGGGGTGGGTGGGGTGGGGGTTGGGGTGGGGTGGGGTGGTGGTGGTGGTGGTGGTGGTGGTGGTGGTGGTGGTGCACGCCTTTTATCCCAGCACTCAGAAGACAACGACAGGCAGATCTCTGAGTTTGGGGCCAGCCTGGTTGGTCTACAGAGTGAGTTCCAGGACAGCCAGGGCTATTCAGAGAAACTGTCTCAAAAAAACTCAAACAAACAAAAAAAGCAAAACAAAAATGTAGCTGGAGTTTCCTCCAGTCCTGCCTGGTCCACGATCAGGACAAATCTCTCTCACCCACCAGTCCTGCAGCCGCTCAGACCCAACCCAGTAAATACAACACAGAGACTTATATTGCTTACAAACTGTATGGCCACAGCAGGCTTCTTGTTAACTGTTCTTATATCTTAAATTAATCCATATCTATTAGTTTATAAGTTGCCATGTGACTTGTGGCTTACTGGTACCTTACATCTCTCTTTTCATGGTGGCAGCTGGCAGCATCTCTCTGCCTCAGCCTTCCACTTCCCAGAATTCTCCTCTCTCCTTGTCCCGCCTATACTTCCTGCCTGGCTACTGGCCAATCAGTGTTTTATTTATTAACCAATCAGAGCAACACATTTAACATACAGAACATTGCACAGCACAAAAACTCAGAAAACAAAACACAAGTGGCATTTTCCCAAGATCACATGTCATGAATGGGGTATGAGTATTGCTGTGTTATTTTAGACTCTAACCTTGCAAAGGTCTATGCTAATCAATAAATCATTGGGCATAAGGTGTTTTGTTCCCCAAAGAAGAATTAAGCCAAGAATTACCGTGTCTGATCATTTTTCAGACTTGATACGGGGTGCATCTATTTTTCCTGATTAAATTTCATGAGCTCTTTACTTGGACCTACCCCTTCAGATTTCAAATCCCCTGCACACTCACATATTTGGATTTTTCCATTCATCAATCAATCAATCAATCAATCAGCCAATCAATCAACCAATCAATCATCAATCAGTCTTTGAAACCACATTTTCCTGACATCCCAGGCCAGCGCATGCCTTGAACTCTCAATTTTCCTTTTCAGCCCTCTCCCAATGCTGTGATTGCAGATATAACCAAAGTCAGATTTGTAATTTTGCCCTCACCTTTGCCAATATCTAACTACAATATGCATGATTTTGCCTCACTTTTCTGATTTTGCCTCAAAGGTCAGTGTTTCAAGACTCCCTATTCTACTGGTTTTCACTTAGAGAATTCAGATTGGTGAAGCCTGACAGAAGTCTTGGTGTGAGGACTGATGAGCAAGACGTATTGAAACATGAATATCTGACTTGTACTTGGAAGAACTGAGTGTAGTTTAGCATGATTTGAGATGTGACAATATAGTATAGCAGACTCCAAATGTTAATTTGAACTAAATTAAAATGGGCTACAATGTTACTCATAGCTTCACAATATTCTATATCATTGAGGTTCTGAACAAGGTGGTGAGAGGTGGTCTTCATGTTTGAGGAAGATAGCCATTATACTACTAGTGCCACTGTCTGTGGAGGAAGAGGGGGGATTGGAAAAGGCACTGATGAGACAAAATTATGAGGACTTAAATTAGGTACAGGACAGTAAGATGGAGACAAAAATGAATGGAAAAGTTATTTCTGTGGTAATGGTGTTAAGAGAGAAAACACGAAGAATAAGTCAGTCTTCTGGTCTGTGGAAGCAGCAGCTATTATTAGATGAGCTCTCTTCTAGGAGACTGGTGGTCTGGAAGGGGAAGAAACTGAGGTTTGAAGGACACTTGTGACACTTGCTATTAATTAACGGCTTCCTAGCAGGCAGAATACATAAGTGAGGCAAGAAAAACAGAATTATCATTCATCTCCTTTACAGAAATTTTTTCTCAGTGTAAGAGGAAGCAAGTCTATGTTTGTTTGGTCCATTCTTGTTATTTCAGACTCTAGCACAGTATAGAATGAATGAATAAATATTAACTGAATTGGATACTGTTTAAACTTATTCTTCTGTATTTTTGCTAGCTTCTTCTCAATTACTTCTTTATTTGGAGGTAGAGGTGAAGTTGCTTTTGGGAATGAACCTGATGCCTTGTGCATGGAAGGAACGTGCCCTACCATTGAACAACATCCCACCCCATGTCCTGTACCAATTACTTCTAAGAAAAATATTAATGTTAAACATTTGTGCCATTATTTTTCTTCTGAGTTGAAAGATAAATTTATATAGCAGAGGAGTTACATATTTCTAGCACAGTGACTGAGTATCCTGGATATCCACACTTAGTGTCTCTAAAGTTAACATTGTTTCTAAGATACTTCAATTAACCACGTTCACAGAGGCGCAGGCTTTATCACATGTCATTATACTAAAATTAATTGATTGTTTTGTTGATTGCCATAGCAACATAAGGAAAAAAGAGACATTCTGCTTTATGTTAGAAAAGTTTAGTTTTCAACAAGCAGACATCTTGGCTAAACTAATAATGTTTTGGGGATGGAGAGATGGCTCAATGGTTAATAGCATTGGCTGCTCTTCTGTAGAATCTGAATTTGATTCCCAGCACCCACATGGTGGCTCGCAGATGCCTGTAACCCCAGTTCCAGAGGATCTGACATGCTCTTCTGACCTCTACAGGCACCAGACACACAGGTAATATGCAGACATACATGAAGGCACAACACAAATATACATAAAATAAAATTTAAAAATGTTATTATGAATTCAACCAGAGTTTCTTAATTTTATTTATTTGTGTGTGTAGTGTGTGTGTGTGTGTGTGTGTGTGTGTGTGTGTGTGTGTGTATACACCTCTATGTAGAATGTGTATGCATGAGCGCAGGTGCCTGTGGCATCCAGAAGATTGTATCAGATTCCTTGAAGCTGACAGTTATTGTTGTTGGTTGTTTTTTTACTCTTTTGGCTCTTTTGGAGGGCCCGCCACCCACCTCCCAGATAAATCACACATGGAGGCTTATTCTTAATTATAAATACCTGGTTTTAGCTTGGCTTGTTTCTAACCAGCTTTTCCTAACTTTAAATTATCCCATCTACCTTTCGCCCTTGGGCTTTTCCCTTTTCTTACTTTGTATATGTTACTTTCACTCTTACTGTATGGCTGGCTGTGTGGCTGTGTGGCTGTGTGGCTGTGTGGCTGTGTGGCTGGGTGGCTGGCCCCCAGCATCCTCTCCTCCTTCTCTTGCTCTTTCTTCCTTTCCTCCCAGATTTCTCCTTCTATTTATTCTGTCTGCCTGCCAGCCCTGCCTGTCCTTTCTCCCATAGCCAGAAGGTTTCTCTGGTCCTGCTCAGCCCCCACTGCTTCCCCCGCTGAGGTCCAGACAAATTTCTCTCACCTGTGGTACCGCAGCCACTGGGACCCATGTAAACACATAGAGGCTTATAGTATTGACGAAACTGTATGGTCTATGGCAGGCCTCTTATTAGCCATCTCTTATATCTTAAATTAACCCATTTCTATTCATCTATGTTTTGCCACATGTTCCGTGGCTTACCGGTCTGCTGGCATGCTGTTCCTTGGGTGGCAGGTTGGCGTCTCCCCAGACTCTGCCTTTCTCTTTTGTCTATCTGCTTTCCCACCTGCCTCTAAGCCACCTTGCCATAGGCCAAAGCAGCTTATTTATTTACCAATCATAGCAACACATATTCACGGCATACAGAAAGACATCCCACAACATTCTCTTGCCTCACTATTGGCCATTCAGCTCTTTATTATGTGAGACCCTCACCACCTCTCCCCATATTTGTTCTTAAGGGGATTCTTTGACAGTAAAACTCAGGCCAGTTTCACGTTCCCAGAGCTGATGGTTGTCCAACCCCCCTTCTGGGAAAATTCCAAAGCACAGACTCAAAATGACTGACCATCTAGTGGTGATTGATAGACCATGAGATGCCCTGACTCAGGGACAGCGTGACCTGACTCATAGGGTAGACTGTATAACTTCAGACAAAACAAAGCAAGACAAATAAGGATGAGAAAGAGAACAGAGACCTCCAAAAATAAAAATAAACCAATCCGAGTTGCACCTGTCCCAAATCCCCAACCGCCCTGAAGGGCCTGTGGTTTTTGCCTTTAAAAAGCTAGCCTCACAAAGAAAGAGGAACTCCTCCCTGCCTTGCTGCAGCAAGTGCTTATGGACGAGTTCCCTGCCCAGCTTGTACTGCATGTCTCCAATAAACCTTGCTGTTGTATTCTAGATATCCTTGGTCTTTGGTGGTCTCTCTGGGGGTGATTTGGGCATAACAGTTAGACCATCAGGTGTTTTAGACAGGCAAAGTAACACAGCTTCATAGAGTTAAATAAATGCAACATAAACAAAAGTAACCCACCTTAAAATAATATTCCCGAACAAGTGGAGAGCAGCTCACTGTGGTTCCTGGGACTTGAACATTGCTGGGTCCTCTGCAGAACAGAATTCTTAATTGCCAAGTCATCTCTGTAGCCCTTGAAGCACATTTTTATTAGTAAAATCACATCTTTGGAATGATGGCTGTTTTATTAACTAACCATAGTGATTTGGCAGAAATATTTGGCTTCGTGGAAGTTTTTGGTTTTACCATTTTAAGGCTCCAACTAAAGGTTTATGATGGGAGACAGGACAGTGAAGCCTTCAGAACCAACAGTACTTCCTTCTTTCTAACTTACTCTGTTTGCATGGTATCTCTGTTATCTTAGAAATTCTCTTTCTCTTGAGAAAGAATTTCTGTATCTAAAATCAGTCTTTAAGGAATCCAACTGAAAAACAACACTGGAATAATATCTATGAGGAAACGGATAAATTGTAAAAGTAATTCGCAATAAAAATCACAACCCACTTGTGAGGTCTTGAAGAAAGGAACAGAATGTGTGCTGGTGTTTACATGTGTGCGTGTGTTGCAGAGGAAGCTGATGTGTTCTATGTAAGATGAGTGTGGATGAGAAAATGAGTGGTCACCTATAGTGACTTTCCAGGGCACATTATCAGAGACAAAAGCTCTGTCGGAAACATCATTATCTGATAATACAGTTCTTGGACCAGTGATTTTCATCCTTGTTCCAATTCATTGTTAAAATTCACTCCCTGTCAATTCAGTCTGTGACTAGCATGCCAGGCTATCCCAACTGGCAGACAAAAGCGGGAGAAGGCCTATTGACTGTTCTCTGTTACCTCTGGTAGAGAATCAAACATTCAGGAAACTCACCATGACATTTCCCTTTGCATTTTCTTTTCCGTTCCAAGTCAAATGTCACAAAGCGGAGCTGGGAAATCTAAGCATTGGCAGTCTCTTTCATTCAGTAAAAGTCATATGCAGTTATTATTATTTTTTTTTCTGGAATGGTAGTCAAGGCTGTCATTTTTCTTTCAGCCTGGGCCAACCCAAGGATAGACTCCTAGGACCGTACTGCTGGAGGCATGCGCAGTTGAAGCTCAGTGACTGAATTCTAAGCGGTTCAGAGCGCTAGGGTACTAGATGCCAGCAGAATGGTGTCCCTTATTGGTCTTTATCATTTCTTGCTTTCCGTCCCTATGGCTGCCTTGCAAAGAGGCCTTAAACCTCCCAGACTGTGTCTAATTGCATAATCCCTGGTGGACAAAAACTGCTCCCTCTCTCCAACTAATGATCATTTTTTGCGATGTAAGGAAGGAGGATGGATGGTCCTGGATGTTTTTACCCTGACTGGTGCCAGCACAGATGCTGTCCATGCTGAGAGTTATCTGGGGAGGCCTCTCCCTCTGGCTTATTGGATTGCTTTCACAATACCAATATGGGAATTTTCTTTTCCACACAGCTCCGAAAGGACACTGGCCAAGGACTCCTCTTTATTCTGTCCTGCCTGGTGAATGAGCCTGGTGAGGCCTTGCAGGTGGCTGTCTCCTTCTGCTTTCTCATCTAAGCCTTAGCTTCTAAGGTGGTGAGGCCTCTGATCAAGACACTGCATCGCTGTCTCACTCTGAAGATGAAAAAGGATGTGGGGGAATCATCCCATGAAAAGCCCTGTTAGATGTTCTCAGGCAGGGGCTTCTCCCTTGCAAAGAACAGCTGTGGACTTACAGCCCCGCACTGGCCACACAGAGACCACACTGTAAGCCCAGTGTGTTTAGTCCTGGTGTGGTGACCTAGGGAAGTGGGGCCTTTGGCAGGTGCTTAGGTCACAAGGATGAAGCCAGGATTCGTGCTTTTCTAGAAGAGGCCCCAAAGGCTGCCTTGCCCTTCTTATCCTCTGAGCACCAGACAGATGGCCCCATATAAGAATGAGAAAGCAGTTTCTCTCCAGTCCCAGAATCTACAGACACTTTGATGTTAGACTTCCCAGGCTTCAGAACTATGGGCCTTCCAGCCTATACTTCCCTATTTTGATGTAGTTGCTAAACAGACCAAGACAGACCTACCCTGGGGGTGGGATGGGGTGCAGGAAGCACCCCCGAGATAATAAAGGCCTAAAGAGCTCAAAAGACGGTTGATTCAGCCCTTTCTCTTCATTTTCATCTTTTCTTGAAGATAGTCTGTCTCCTGATGTGCTTTGGTTCCTTGGTCCCCTCTCCCTCTTCCTGTCCATCCGCTCCCTGCTTGTCTGTGGGAGAGGTAGCCCCTCCCCTCAGCCTCCTGGTGGTCTGGATTATCTTGTCTCCAGCTGCTGGCATCTCAGGCTTTTGGTTCCTGGGTGAGTCCTGTGTCTCAGCATTTCCTGCAAGCAAGCCAGGGGCTCCTGGGCATGCTCGCCTTTGTTCCTAGGTTCCGCCTCTGTTGCGGTCCAGCCGCGAATCAGGTGGGAATTCACTGCACTGGCTCTCCACGGCTTTGCTTTCCTACACATAGCCGGACTGATTTCTCTGTGGTAATCGAGATAAGTGTGCGTAACGTTTTCTTTGCTTGTGCGTCCTCACTCTTAAGTAGTTCTTTGGTGCATCCTCTATGATTTTTCAAATCCAATTCATACTTCAAGGTTATTGCCTCAGCCGAAGGCTTAGCGATTCACTTTATACTGTGTTATACACACGCTAAGTAAGGCTCGTTTGTGTCATATTAGTCCTGTCTCCTTATTTATTTAGTGTGGAATACATCGACCAGTCCTATCCCACTTGTCGTTTTAATGACTGCGCTGACTTATACTTCCAAGCTGCTTTGCCTGTAATCTAAATGTCCTGAGGGCCCAGCTGCTGTTTGAGGGCCAGATTAAACGCAATCAAACATTGCTTTCCCAGCCAGTGACAGTTAGCAAGTCTCCTGACAATTACAGGATTCTGGAGAGACTTCCTCATCCCCTAGATGAAGGAACAGCAGCTGCTGCCTCACTCTAGTCTAGAGCAGGGGTTGGTGAGCACAGTGCTGACCCACAGGCCAGTTCTGGCCTACTGACGATGATGGACAGACAGCCTGGAACCGCAGAGCAGATTTTATACTTTTACACGTTTGAAGAAAGTGAAAAGAACAGCAGCATTTTGTGGAGCATGGAAATTAAATGTAACTCCAATGTCAATGCCCCAAACTAAAATCTCCCCTCCCCTCCCCTCCCCTCCCCTCCCCTCCCCTCCCCTCCCCTCCCCTCCCCTCCCCTCCCCTCCCTTCCTTTTCATTTCTTTCTTTCTTTCCTTTTTTTTTTAGAATAGGACTAGGAATGGCAGTCCTTGGCAGGATATGCACACAGCCTTGAACTGAATCTCAGCCACTGAGAAAAACAAATCAAATGAAAAGACAAAACACAACAAGAAAAAGAAAACAAATACTACCCCCCCATTAACCCAAATGAAAACAAACAAATCCCCAAACAAAGAGAAACAAAGATAAGACATGGCCTTTCACTCCTGTAGGGCTTATGGCTTGGCACAAGGGTAGGGTTGAAAAGTTGAGACAGGTTAGTATGAACCACAACGCAAACATTTTTCCTATTTGGCTGTTTGAGAAGGGGGCTTCCTGATGTTTGGTCTTACTATTCCCATCAGAGTTTAAATCCCCCTGGATCTTAATGATTTGAGGAATGAGACATGGTCTGTGGAGAGACTGCCCTGGAGTCATGCCTGCCTTTTTTCTTGGCCACTTTATGCTTTTTTTTTTTTATTTCCCTCCCTGATGGTGTATTTATCACAGCCCAGTTATACTTAAAACAGTAGCTTAGAGTCTGACCGTGGTTTCTGGGTCCTTCTCTTTCCAGCGAGGAAATCTGGTGGGAGCTGGTAATGTGATTTCAGTTCTGTCTAGAGTACAGAAAGTATTATCACATCAGTGATGCTTCACTCTAAATTTCAAGCTTTATAAGAAATACTATGCCCAACAATAAAGTAAAAGATAAAGTTGAGAGGCAAGTGAAATGGCTTATTGGGTAAGAGAACCGAGTACCAAGTCTACCCTGGTTCAACCCATGGGTCTCAGACAGTGGAAGGAGTGAACGGACTTCCACTAGCTGTCATGTGACCTCCACATGTATACTGTGGCATGTACACACACACACACACACACACACACACACACACACACACACAGAGGAAATAAATGTTAAAAAGTGAAAAAATAAAATCTCATTATTTCCCAGGATGACAGAGCAGGCTGAAGGTTACCAAGTGAGGTCACTCTAGAAGAAATTGACGTACTCAGGTCCCACAGTTGGTTAGCGGTAGGAGTTGTTCATGTGAGAGGAGGACTCAGGTTTCCTGACTCTAATTACACAGCACTAGCAGCCCTGTTTCTTTAAACAGTTCTCTTGGTAAAAAGTAATAAAAGGTGCAGATGTCACATGTCTAACCGTGGACCCAAATTATCCTATCTGATTACCAGGCGGGCGATGTTCACTGGAGAAAGTTCCTCAGGAGAAAGTTGTGGATGAGTTACAGGAGATTATGCAGCACTCATGGGCCAACCAACCAGCAGACAGAGGGCCGCTTCCAGGCTTCCTTTGTTAAAAAGAACAGCACGGAAGACAATTAGCTGTACTGAACTGCAAAAGCAATAATTATTTTATCTCCTAGAATACTCCAGTTTCCCTATTTTCCTACCTCACTACTAATTTAAGATAACTTGATGGCATTTAAGGAGGAGAAAAGAATTTGTATGTAAATGAGAATGAGGACAAAAATTGGCTATTAAAGTCCATTGGATTCAAGAAAGCTTCACATTTGATTTAAAAACCACAATTCTACATAAGTGTTTAAAACTATCCAGAGAGGTTTTTTTTTTCTTTCTATTAAATAATTTTATTTTGAGAATAATAATGTGATTTTCATTTTAGGGTGAAATGAATTCTGCAAAGCTTTGTAATAAGAAAAGAACAAGGTGAAAAGTATTTGAAAACTTTTCCTATACTATCCACAGCACTGCAACCATGTATGGGGGCGAGCAGAGAGAAACGCAAATTCATTCTCTCTGTCTTCATCAGATGTAACATTTTGATACAATGAATTTATATTGATGTGTTTATACCTGGATGCAAGTTCAGCGGTGACATTTTTATTATTGTAAGAGAGTAAAATGATGTTCTACTCAACTGAGATACTTTAGAGCTCTAAAGCCATGAAAACAAGTTAGATGTTTGGAATACTCTGATGATGTGATGCTCATGTCTATCTGGAGGAGGTGGCTGCTAATCTCCCAGAGGAGGAGACACTGTACAGTGTGAAACATGGCTCAGAATGTGAAACACATTCAGAATCTGCTACTTATGATGAAACAATAGAGAGATCAGTGCTGGGGGCATGCAGGAGACCTGCTAGATGCTGTTAAAACCGGCAGTTCTTGGGCGACCCCTGGTATCCTCATTTCTTTTCCTAGGGAGGCAGAAAGAGCATACACGTGTGATAAGAAGCTGAGAAATGCCTTCAGTTGATCAGCTAGACACGCTTCATACTGCAGCTGTGCGTTTTGCTTCTGGTTTCTAGACACCTAAGAATATTAAAGAGATGTACCAGGAGCCCAAGACCCTCCATGGGAGAGAATGGCTGTTACACAAGTTGTCTCCTGCAGCATGGCTAATTGAAAAAACAGAGAACAAGACTCAACTCTCCTAAGCAGCCTTTGCAATGCTCCTTTTGCCTGTTAGTGTTGGCTTTGATTCTAGGACAGATTCTCTAGTTTTTCTGCTGGGCAAAAAGATAAGCTTGCAAATTTGTTCTCTGAAGCTCTTAGGCTGATATCTCAGAGGAATATAAGATGCTTATTTCCCTGATACCACTTCGATTTATTAACTACATTGTACCAATTTTGTATCAATCTGAGACTTTCCAGCTTCTTTGACCTGTGTATGTAATAATTTTCCATTGAGTTTTTTTGACTTATGCCACAGGTTTGCTGGTTACAATTCAATCCTACTCCACAGAACATGACACAGAACATGAAGATGTCATGAGTAGTTATTTGCTAAGGGAGACTGTTTCAGGAAAATAAAAGAGCATGCCATATTATTTGTGGTTATGGAAGATGTTACTGATAACTTTCTAATACTAGGATGGCTGGTAGGCATTGAACAGGGTTTTTCCCTTAGGCGTGTGAGCATGCTTCTGCATGTGTGCAGTGGACACAGGCAGTGCCTTATAGATGTTATGAGCTTTGCAACATGTGAACGTTACCTTCCATGCAAAGGAAGATTTGTGGATGGGATTGAGCCTTTTCGTGGTGTTTATCTAGGTGGTCTAGCACAATTACAGATTCTCTTGTAATTGAAATAGAGAGACTGGAAGGTGGGAGGAGAGAAAGTAATGGAAGCAGAGAACAGATTGCTGGAAGGAGGCATGCTCCAGAAATGTCATCTTTCAAAACTGGAAAACACAAGGAAATAAAATCTGCCCTCAGCCTAGGGCAGGAGTGTTGCTGTACCTATATCTTGATGAGCCACATGACACCCATTTCAAACTTCTGTTCTCCAAATCTATGAGATAGTGAACTTGTGTCAATCACGCCAACACACATAAACTGGTCACAACACCAGTCATAAACTCATACAGACTTCCTTGGGCAGTCTGTTGAAACTCACGAATGTCTTCTAAGGATACTCTATTAAAATGCATAAAAACCTGGATCCATGGTTGAAAAAGACATCGATTATATAAAATACTTTTTACCACAAGATTAAAATGTCTGTAATGTAGCAACGTGTATACATTTATGTTAGCAGATTGAATATCAAGATAATCTACTTAGAACATACTTAGAACCTTCTGACCAAAAATGAATTGAGAAAAAGTTTTTATTTATTAATTTATCTATTTTATAGCTTATGCTTTTGGGTCACAAGTCATTGTGAGGGAAGCCAGCATAGGAACTCAAGGCAGGAGCTTGGAGCGGAAGCTGTGGAGAAATGCTCTTTGCTGTCTTACTCTCTGACTTCCTCTCTCCAAAGAGCGTTTTTATCTCTTTTGTGTGGTCAGGATCACCTGTCTGAGAACTGCTGTAGCCCACAGAGAAGAGGGCTCTTCTATATCAACTAATAAGATAATCCCTCACAGGCATCCCCACAGAACAACATAATCTAGGGAAGTCCTCAGTTGAGACTCTCAGAAGACTGGGTCAAGTTGACAATCAAGGTAAACCAGGACAGAATACGTGTAAGTTAAGTGAAACTTGCTCTTTCAAATATGTATTAGTGTGGGGTCTGGAGAAGTGGCTTATTGCATAAGCAGGAAGATCTAAGTTTGGATCTCCAGCAAACCATGTAAAAAACTGAATACAGTGATGTGTCTGCAACCCCAGGGCTGCGGGCCTGCTGCCTCAGGTAGGTTGTGGGGGAGTGTGCTGGCCTGTTAGACTGGACTAAACCGTGAGCTACTGGATTTTCTTTCAAAATAAACAAAATAGCCTCAACTTCTGGCCTCTGGAAACTCCTGCATGGGCAAGCATACACACACACACACACACACACACACACACACACACTTGCACATACACACTCATGCATACACACACACACACACACACGCATGCATGCTCATATGCTCATAAACACACACACACTTATCAGTGTTAAGGCTAACTACTTGTTTCCTGTGCCCTATATAAGTGTAATAAATTATAAATTGTTAATCTTAGAGAGGATCAGGAATGGAAATTTAACTATCTACAGCTGCAAAACTTCAGCATTTGAGTTTTCGTCTCCTTCCAAGCTGGTCACCAAACAACTGTAGCCGGAAAAACAGCAAAGTAGAACCCTTGTCTGAGTGACTAGGATGACAAGACATGATTTCCCTGCTCAACTGCACAGCTATGAGCTGAGGAATTACCCACTGGTTGAATGGCTGTGCTCCCCAAGCTCCTTTATACAGAAAAATAGCATGTAATTTATAAATAAGCTTAATAACTGCCATTACTTCAAAACAGAGATAAGCATAAGCAATATTTTGAGATATCTGTGACAACCATAAGTGGTATGAAAATATCTGTGCTATTTGTGACAAAATGACAGATATCACTAACATCCTTTGCAAATTTACAATTGAATGCGGTACTAAATTTTACAAGAGGTTAAAAATATTTTAAAATATTTGGTTTTTTGATCCTTGTTCACAGATCCTCCAAATCCTATCCAAAGGTTAAGAGCCACAAGACAGAAACAGAACAATGTATAATTTTGTGACAGAGTTATTCATCATCCTCATTTTCGCTCCTATTTTAGGTGAAGGATATTTTACGGCATTAGTCACACCGAGATACAAAAATCCCAGAATGAGTCCTCCTTCCCAGCTCTGAGTGAATGTTATTAGAGGATCAGAATTTTCTCTTCCATTGACTTATTTTCTCCTTTGATTTCTTCACCTCTGGGTGCCTTCTTTTTTCCTTCCTTAAACTGTATCCTTTCTTAAGCAGGCAGATAATTTCAAAAAAATGCTTTGATAAGGAGAATAGTCATTCTCTATGTCATAAGAAATAAAGTAAATGGGAATTCATTCTTCTTTTTTTGCAACTGAGAGGCAATCATAGAAAGCAGCAGCTGGTCAAAATGCAGAGAACAACAGACTGAGGAGAACCCAGTCCCCGTGGATACATCTGATAATACAACTCCACACAAGGCTCAGTGACCATCATGGAGGAGAGGGCTAAAAGACTGTAGGAGACAGAGGACAAGGCAATCTTCTGGAGACTGTGTCTTCCAGATATGGCGGAGAAGCCGTTACCATGAAATTTCAACAATATGGTTGCCTAAACAGGACCTGAATAATTTCAATACTAGTTGACATTCCAACTTGGATGAGAAACTCATTGGTCCCCACTCCTATATGAAAGGCTACAAGCAATTAATGACTGCTGAGAGTCAAAGATGAACCCCTATGATTGGTTATCCAATCCCAAGTGGTCAGCCCTAAAACCTATACATATAAGTGACACTAAAAATACCCAGCAGGCTGTATTTATGTATTTATTTACTCATGTGTGTATGTGACAATAATAAAGAACAAAAGGCCATTAATTTAAGAGAGAGAGAGAGTAGGGGGACAATGATAACTTGAGAGGGGTTGGATAGAGGAAAAAGAATGGAGAATAATGTAATCTTCTAATTAAAAACATATGAAATAGGATATGTAATATCTACATAGATCATCTGTGAGATGCTATTTTTAACATGCTGTATGGACTGAATGTGTGACCATCTACACTAATACATTGAAATCCTACCTCCAGTGTGATATTATTAAGCAGTTGGGCCTTCAGTTGGTGATTGGACCATGGAGCTAGAGATGTTGTCCTGGGATTAATATCCTCATTAGAGGGATCTCTGAGAGTTCCTTCTTTCTTCCACCATGTAAGACTATTTCAAGAAGATGGCCATCTATGAGGCAGGAAGTAGCCCCCACCAGATTCTGAATCTTCTGGTGCCTCATATTGGAGTTTCCAGTTGCCAGAAAAAGTAAATGAACACTTATTTTTTCTATATCCATCCAGTTTATGTCATTTTTGTTATAAAGCCTAAATGTACCTTACAGCACACATAATACAGAGAGCAAAGGAATATGATGTTACAGCATTCATCTCACCCTGTTCTCAAAGGAAGTTATAGAATCTATCTGAGCATAAACATACTAATATTAGGAACAAATCAATATCTATTAAATAAATCTCAGCCTCTCAGGAAGTATTTTATGACATCCAATAGCTGTTATACAACCTAAATTGCATAACCTATTCTAGAGAGGAAAATACTTAAATAGGTTTCCATTAAAATAAGGAATGAAAGTGTCTAATGTTTAAAATTCAGAGAAACAGAATGAACTAATGTCCCAGAATCCTTTGTAGATTTAGAACTACTCATTCCCAATAAATGCTCCACTTTGTGGCATAAAACTCTGCTCTTCTTTAACTTGCTGTCACGAAGACAAATTAAGCCCGTTGCCTTGGTGGTAAAATAGATCTCTGTTCAAACAGAGTTGGTAAAAAGTTCAGCTAAGTTGGCATTTTTCAGGGATTCCATTAAAGTGCGAGAAATGACAAGTTCCTGAAGAGCAAACCCAGAAAACAGACATCCAAGCTCAGGAGAAAGCTCAAGTCTGAAAATGAGGTCTGAGCTTGCTTTAAAAATGACAAGTGAAATTGTGCTTGGATTTTCCTGTGACTGTGGGTTTGGCTTTTTTACTTGGTCATGTGGGACCCAGGTGCATCTCCTGAGGTTTCTAGCAAGAACCCAAAGTACATCAAGGTAAGAGGGAATATGCAATAAATCAATAGTGAGATGCTGCTGGCTATAATGGAAATTGTTGATCTATAGTAGAGATTTTGGATTAATTTTCAGTGTGTAAATATTCATCAGAAATAGCTGACCAAAACTTAAAAAAATGGAGGTAAGGAATGTTTTACCTGATTAAGGGTAGAAATAATCTTCATTATATTGAGAATATCTCACTCAAAGTAACCAATTCTCATGCTTGTAGTCTTGGATCTCATATTTTGATATATTTTTTCTCCCTCCATGACCACATTGTTGTGTGTATATATTCCTGTTTTGGAGTATAGAATGTGTATACAATTCTGAATTTATATGAATTCAAACTAATGAGGACTACACAAATGATTCATTCATAAGTGTGGAGGGCTTTTATAGGTACCTATTAGTCTGAGATGGACTCTCTGGAGATGAACATACAGACATACATACTCTGGGCCAAATTCTCATTTAAATATGCAGAACTCAAGATCCAAGTTTCCTCAGTGTTCCCAAATCACTCTATTGATGACCATTTTAAAAGTGATTCAACAGCTACAGAGATTCTTCAGAACTCAGTCACTGTATTCAAGAGTCCTGGCTGCTTCACATTTAGTGTTGCACGATGTCTTGTTATGTGCTGGTTTTAGTCCAAAGGGAGTGACACTATTAGGAGGTGTGACTTTGTTGGAGTACGTGTGGTCTTGCTGGATGAAGTGTGTCACTGTGGGGGTGGGCATTGAGATCTTTTTCTCAAGCTTCACTCAGTGTGACAGTCAGTTGACTTTCTGTTGCCTCTGAGTCAAGATGTTGCACTCTCAGCTCCAGCACCACATCTGCCTGCATGACGCCATGCTCTCTATCATGAGGATAATGGACTGAACCTCTGAAGCTGTAAGCGAGCCACCCCAATGAAATGTTTTCTTTATAGGAATTTGCCTTGGTTATGGTGTCTCTTCACAGCAATAGTAACCCTAACTAAGACAATGAGATAGAGTATAAGAAGTAAAATGTGTATGACTGTAGATCAGAAAAAGATGTAGAAGAAACAGGCTTGAAATTCAGTGTGTGTGTGTGTGTGTGTGTGTGTGTGTGTGTGTGTGTGTACACGTATGTAACTGGACTAAAGACAAAGAACAGTGTACTGAGTTTTAGCATGACATGTATCTTTGACTATGCAGCATCAACAGAAAGGCAACCAAAGTGTCCAACTTGGTCCCTTCTGTTGCTTCTCAGTCATTATTTTGCCTTTAAAAGCTTCCTGTAAAATGCATTCAGGGCTGCTCTGCTGGCTTAATACAGACACTCAGTCTGGACTTTGGTAAAGCTGAGTGGTTTTTGGGGTCTCTACCTTGCAACTAGAGGAAGTATTTATTGGCCTTCAATCTATGCTGGGTGTTATTTTTATTTAATCCTTACACTGAAATTAGATACTAGAAATAATGATTCATTTAATCTACTGAAGAGACTGGTATTCAGGGACATTGAGTAGATTGACCAAGACCCACTTAGGAAGAAATGGAGTAAGATTCTACCTTAATTTTGACTAAAAATCTACTCAGAGCAGAAGCTACTAGCAGATACACTGTAGGAACTGGCATGTTATTGGATTCTTTGAAGGATTAAGTATGAGACAATAAATGGAAAGGCCCTGGCACTGGAACATGGTCAAAATTCAGTAAACATTGGTTTCTTTCTATAAAAATCAAGTCCTAAAACCACTCTCATATTAGGCAAGAAAAAATTGGATGAGGGATTAGATCTTTAATGAGATATTTAATTTTATTGCTTATAATTTAATATTCAGCAGATAAAAGGTAAAACTGCATGCTCTTCTAAACCATACAGAGTGATGGATTCAACCTTTTCTACCTCAGGGAGTGAAATTGAGAATGCTAATAGACAATTTTTTCTTGCCTGAGTAGATTTTTTTGGGTACTTTCTCATGGGACTTTTCATGGCAGGGGTAGGAAAGGGTGTCAGTTTAGGTTAAATCAAAGATGGCTCCAGCTGAGACAAGATGGAGGAACATTTGCCCTGTCGCATTCCCCACCGATCTTAGTGAATGAGTCAAAATGTAGACTCATCATACTCTAAAGGGGTGTCGATGGTTCTGAGGACTATTAATTTGACTGAATTAATCTTTTGTTTTACATAACTGGCCATACAGTTTAAGATTCAGAATGAGAATTGAAAGCCCAGCTAGTGCTGATAGCAGAGTAGTTAGCCAAGGGGACTAAGAGAACAGACTGCTACCAATGATCTGATTTATGTTTTGTCTCTCTCTCCCTTTTTGAGGTTTTTTCCCCAGCTATGGCAAGATTTTCTCTAATTACTACTGATTGATTAGCATAGAAACAATAGGTTTCTCCTAACCCACAGTGCCCCATTTCAAGTTTAAGTGTCTCCAGTTTTGTGGGACCACTTCCACGAGGGAATCTAACTGTTGTTATAATTCAGAAATAGAAACGTTAAACACCTTTAGGCCCTGATCAACCTGTCTACTTGGTTCCTTGAAGTCTGCATCCCCGTGATAAAGGCTGATGTGCCTATGGCTGCCGAACCAGCTCTGCTGGCTCCAACTAGGATTGGACTGAGGACAGGTGCAGCCGTTTGTCCTTTGTAGTCCAGAGTCCATACTAAAATGTATTCTCCCAATTCTGTGGAAACACTGGGAGCATCGTGTGTGCTAAGATGCATAAAAGGGGTTTCTCAGTTTGGAAAGCATCAGAAGAGGCACATTTAGTCAAATCGTTAGTTCATGTTCACCAAGTAGTCTCGGGGACCCAGTAATATTGCTGTTGTTCAGAAGAACTAACCTTCAAGGTAGAGTAGCAGGCATCAGAATAAGGGGAGGTATCTAGCTTAAGGGTTTGGGATATTAACTCCTCTAACTAATTGGAGCTGCCCCCAGTCACAGAGTGTTTTGTCAGTCAATGGGTCGACAGTCTGGTTAGTTCCTATCCCTATATAGTGTGAGGGCTGGGGGTCTAATCATAACCAGCAATCCTGGCTGATTTATGGTTGGGAATGATTAAATAAGCAGTAGACCTTTATCAAGAGTGAAAAATAGTCATGGGAATCCCTCATCTTTCTGGACAGTGGAAGCAGGATTCTAGCCCCAGGTGTGTTCAGTGCTTTGGAAGGGAAAGTTGGTCTAGGCCTTGGCATGGGTAGGAGATCTTGGTTAGTACCAAAAAGGTCTGGAGGCCTGGGGGCGGAGTTCTTCTGGATAGTAAATCTGTTCCCAGTGTCCCTTCCTGTGGCATAGAATCTGATTCCCCAGGTCCTCTCTGTTGCCCATAGGCCAGAATGTTTCTTTTTTTTTTTTTTTTTAATTTTTATTTTGCAATACAATTCAGTTCTACATATCAGCCACAGATTTCCTTGTTCTCCCCCCTCCCGCCCCCCTCACCTTCCCCCCAGCCCGCCCCCCATTCCAATCTCCTCCAGGGCAAAGCCTTCCCCACAGACTGAGATCAACCTGGTGGACTCAGTCCAGGTAGGTCCAGTCCCCTCCTCCCATGCCGAGCCAAGGGACCCTGCATAGGCCCCAGGTTTCAAACAGCCAACTCATGCAATGAGCACAGGACCCGGTCCCACTGCCTGGATGCCTCCCAAACAGATCAGGCCAATCAACTGTCTCACCCACTCAGAGGGCCTGATCCAGTTGGTGACCCCTCAGCCATTGGTTCATATTTCATGTGTTTCCGTTTGTTTGGCTATTTGTCTCTGTGCTTTATCCGACCTTGGTCTCAACAATTCTCGCTCATATAAACCCTCCTCATTCTCGCTAATTGGACTCCCAGAGATCCACCTGGGGCCTAGTCATGGATCTCTGCATCCAGATCCCTCAGTAGTTGGATGAGGTTTCTAGCACGACAATTAGGGTGTTTGGCCATCCCATCACCAGAGTAGGTCAGTTCGGACTGTCTCTCGACCATTGCCAGCAGTCTGTTGTGGGGGTATCTTTGTGGATTTCTGTGGGCCTCTCTAGCACTTTGTTTCTTCCTATTCTCATGTGGTCTTCATTTACCATGGTCTCCTATTCCTTGTTCTCCCTCTCTGTTGTTGATCCAGCTGGGATCTCCCACTCACCCAAGCTCTCTTTCCCTCGACCCTCGCCCTTCACTACCCCCACTCATGTCCAGGCTGTTCATGTAGATCTCATTCCATTTCTCTGTCATTGGGCGATCCCTGTGTCTTTCTTGGGGTCCTGTTTTCCAGGTAGCCTGCCTGGTGATGTGAGTAGCAGTCCAGTCATCCTTGTTCCACATCTAGTATCCTGTTATGAGTGAGTACATACCATGTTTGTCTTTCTGAGTCTGGGATACCTCACTCAGGATGATTTTTCTAGATCCATCCATTTGTCTGCAAACCTCATGATGTCATTGTTTTTCTCTGCTGAGTAGTATTCCATTGTGTATATGTACCACATTTTGTTTATCCATTCTTCAGTTGAAGGGCATCTAGGTTGTTTCCATGTTCTGGCTATTACAAACAACGCTGATATGAACATAGCTGAACAAGTGCTCTTGTGGTGTGGTTGAGCATTCCTTGGGTATATGCCCAAGAGTGGTATAGCTGGATCTTGGGGGAGATGGATTCCCAATTTTCTAAGAAATCGCCATATTGATTTCCAAAGTGGTTGTACAAGCTTGCATTCCCACCAGCAGTGGAGGAGAGTTCCCCTAGCTCCACATCCTCTCCAGCATAAGGTGTCTTCAGTGTTTTTGATCTTAGCCATTCTGACAGGCGTAAGGTGGTATCTCAGAGTTGTTTTGATTTGCATTTCCCTGATGATTAGGGATGTTGAGCAATTCCTTAAATGTATTTCAGCCATTTGAGTTTCCTCTGTTGAGAATTCTCTGTTTAGTTCTATAGCCCATTTCTTAATTGGACTGTTGGGCATTTTGATGTCTAATTTCTTGAGTTCCTTATATATTCTGGATATCAGTCCTCTGTCAGATGTGGGATTGGTGAAGATCTTTTCCCATTCTGTAGGCTGTCGCTTTGCTTTGTTGACCGTATCCTTTGCCCTACAAAAGCTTCTCAGTTTCAAGAGGTCCCATTGATTGATTGTTTCTCTCAGTGTCTGTGCTACTGGTGTTCTATTTAGAAAGTGGTCTCCTATGCCAATGTGTTCAAGACTACTTCCTACTTTCTCTTCTAGCAGGTTCAGAGTAGCTGGATTTATGTTGAGGTCCTTGATCCACTTGGACTTAAGTTTTGTGCACGGTGATAGATATGGATCTATTTGCAGCCTTCTACATATTGATATCCAGTTTTGCCAGCACCATTTGTTGAAGATGCTTTCTTTTTTCCATTGTGCACTTTTGGCTTCTTTGTCAAAAATTATTTGTTCATAGGTGTGCGGATTAATGTCAGGGTCTTCAATTCGATTCCATTGGTCCACATGTCGGTTTTTATGCCAGTACCAAGCTGTTTTTATTACTGTAGCTCTATAGTAGAGCTTGAAGTCAGGGATCGTGATGCCTCCAGAGGTTGTTTTATTGTACAGGATTCTTTTGGCTATCCTGGGTTTTTTGTTTTTCCATATGAAGTTGAGTATTATTCTTTCCAGGTCTGTGAAGAATTGTGTTGGTATTTTGATGGGGATTGCATTGAATCTGTAGATTGCTTTTGGTAAGATTGCCATTTTTACTATGTTAGTTCTGCCTATCCATGAGCATGGGAGATCTTTCCATTTTCTGACATCTTCTTCAATTTCTTTTTTCAGGGACTTAAAGTTCTTGTCATATAGGTCCTTCACTTGCTTGGTTAGTATTACCCCAAGGTATTTTATGTCATTTGTGGCTATAGTAAAGGGTGATGTATCTCTGATTTCCTTCTCCGCTTTTTTGTCCATTGTATATAGGAGGGCTACTGATTTTTTGGAGTTGATCTTGTATCCTGCTATGTTGCTGAAGGTGTTTATAAGCTGTATCAGTTCCTTGGTAGAATCTTTGGGGTTGCTCAAGTATACTATCATGTCATCTGCAAATAGGGAAAGCTTGACTTCTTCCTTTCCAATTTGTATCCCCTTAATCTCCTTATGTTGTCTTATTGCTCTGGCTAGAACTTCAAGTACTATATTGAATAAGTATGGGGAGAGCGGACAGCCTTGCCTCGTTCCTGATTTTAGTGGAATTGCTTTGAGTTTCTCTCCATTTAATTTGATGTTGGCTGTTGGCTTGCTGTAAATTGCCTTTATTATGTTTAGGTATGTTCCCTGTATTCCTGATCGCTCCAAGACCTTTATCATGAAGGGGTGTTGGATTTTGTCAAATGCCTTTTCAGCATCTAGTGAGATGATCATGTGGTTTTTTTCTTTGAGTTTGTTTATATGGTGTATCACATTGACAGACTTTCGTATGTTGAACCATCCTTGCATCCCTGGAATGAATCCTACTTGATCATGGTGGATAATTGTTTTGATGTGTTCTTGGAGTCTGTTTGCCAGTATTTTATTGAGTATTTTTGCATCAATGTTCATGAGGGAGATCGGTCTGTAGTTCTCTTTCTTTGTTGTATCCTTGTTTGGTTTGGGAATCAAGGTAATTGTAGCCTCATAGAAGGAGTTTGGTAATGTTCCTTCTGTTTCTATTGTATGGAACAATTTAGAGAGTATTGGTATTAACTCTTCTTTGAAGATCTGGTAGAATTCTGCACTGAAACCATCTGGTCCTGGGCTTTTTTTGGTTGGGAGACTTTTAATGACTGTTTCTATTTCGTTAGGGGTTATTGGACTATTTAAATAGTTTATCTGGTCTTGATTTAATTTAGGTATGTGGTACCTATCCAGAAAATTATCCATTTCTTTTAGGTTTTCCAGTTTTGTGGAATAGAGGTTTTTGAAGTATGACCTGATGATTCTCTGGATTTCCTCAATGTCTGTTGTTATGTCCCCCTTTTCATTTCTGATTTTGTTGATTTGGATGCTCTCTCTCTGTCTTTTGGTTAGTTTGGATAAGGGCTTGTCTATCTTGTTGATTTTCTCAAAGAACCAACTCTTTGTTTCATTAATTTTTTGTATTGTTCTCTTTGTTTCTATTTTATTGATTTCAGCTCTCACTTTGATAATTTCCTGGCATCTATTTTTCCTGAGAGACTTTGCTTCTTCCTGTTCTAGAACTTTCAGGTGTGCTGTTAAGTCACTAGTGTGAGATTTCTCCAGCTTATTTATGTGGGCGTTTAGTGCTATGAATTTCCCTCTTAGTACTGCTTTCATAGTGTCCCATAGGTTTGGATATGTGGTGTCTTCATTTTCGTTGATCTCTAGGAAGTCTTTAATTTCTTTCTTTATTTCTTCCTTAACCCATTGGTGATTCAGGTGGGTATTGTTCAGTTTCCATGAGATTGTAGGTTTTCTGTAATTTTTGTTGTTGTTGAAATCCAACTTTAGACCATGGTGGTCTGATAGAACACAGGAGGTTATTCTAATTGTTTTGTATCTGTTTAGATTTGCTTTGTGACCAAATATGTGGTCGATTTTAGAGAAGGTTCCATGGGGGGCTGAGAAGAAGGTATATTCTTTTTTGTTAGGATGGAATGTTCTGTAGATGTCGATTAAGTCCATTTGAGTCATGACATCAATTAAGTCCTTTATTTCTCTGTTAAGTTTCGATTTGGGGGATCTGTCCAGTGGTGAAAGTGGGGTGTTGAGGTCTCCCACTATTAATGTGTGGGGTTTTATATGTGATTTAAGCTTTAATAATGTTTCTTTTACATATGTGGGTGCCCTTGTGTTTGGGGCATAAATGTTCAGAATTGAGACTTCATCTTGGTGGATCTTTCCTGTGATGAGTATGTAATGCCCTTCTTGATCTCTTTTGATTGATTTTAGTTTGAAGTCTATTTTGCTGGATGTCAGGATGGCTACACCCGCTTGTTTCTTAAGACCGTTTGATTGAAAAGTCTTTTCCCAGCCTTTTATTTTTAGGTAGTGTCTATCTTTGAATTTGAGATGTGTTTCTTGTATGCAGCAGAAAGATGGGTCCTGCTTTCGTATCCATTCTGTAAGCCTATGTCTTTTTATAGGTGAATTAAGTCCATTGATATTGAGAGATATTAATGTCCAGTGATTGTTCATTCCTGTTATTTTTTGGTGGTGATGTGTGTGTACTTTTCTTCGTTGGGGTCTACTGCTGTGGCTTTATCTATTGCCTGTGTTTTCGAGGGTGTATCTGACTTCCTTAGGTTGGAATTTTCCTTCTAGTGCTTTCTGTAGGCCTGGGTTTGTGGATAAATATTGTTTAAATCTGGCTTTGTCATGGAATGTCTTGTTCACTCCATCTATGAGGATTGAAAGTTTTGCTGGGTATATTAGTCTAGGCTGACATCCATGGTCTCTTAATGTCTGCATTACATCTGTCCAGGACCTTCTGGCTTTCAAAGTCTCCATTGAGAAATCGGGTGTTATTCTGATAGGTTTGCCTTTATATGTCACTTGGCCTTTTTCCTTTGCTGCTCTTAATATTCTTTCTTTATTCTGTACGTTTAATTGTTTAATTATTATGTGGCGAGGGGACTTTTTTTGGGGGGTCTAGTCTGTTTGGTGTTCTATAGGCTTCCTGTATCTTCATAGGCATTTCCTTCTTTAAGTTGGGAAAGTTTTCTTCTATGATCTTGTTGAATATATTTTCTGTGCCCTTGAGTTGGTATTCTTCTCCTTCTTCTACCCCTATTATTCGTAGGTTTGGTCTTTTCATGGTGTCCCAAATTTCCTGGACATTTTGGTTCATGACTTTGTTGACTTTAGTGTTTTCTTTGACTGATGAATCTATTTCTTCTATTGTATCTTCAACGCTAGAGATCCTCTCTTCCATCTCTTGCATTCTGTTGATTATACTTGCATCTGAAGTTCCCAATCGTTTTCTCAGATTTTCTATTTCCAGCATTCCCTCTGTTTGTGTCTTCTTCATTTTTTCTATTTCCCTTTTCAGGTCTTGGACTGTTTCCTTCATTTGTTTCATTGATTTTTCTTGATTTTCTTTCAGTATTTTATTGTTCTCTTCCAGGACTTTTTTGACTTCTTCTAATTTGTTTGCCCTTTCCTCTAGTTGTTTACAGCGTTCTTCACATTTTTTTGTCTTTTCCTCTACACGAGCCTCTAGCTTCTTCATGATGACATTCATAAGGCTATTTTCTTCTGCTTCTTCCAATTTCTGATGTTCAGGTCTAGGTGTTGGAGGAGGGCTAGGGCCTGGTGATGGTGTATTACTATTCATTTTGTTGTATGTGTTTCTGCCTTGACGTCTGCCCATCTCCTTGTGGTTCGTTCCTGGCCTTATCCGCACACTTGGTTCAGACAGAGCTGACAGATTCAGGAAGTCTCTCTCTCTTGTCCAGATGGGAGCTCTCTTGTCCAAATTGGAAGTCCGGGGCAGGATGGGAGCTCTTGTTCAGAAGGGAAGTCCGGGGGAGGATGGGTGCTCTCCTCTCTCTCTCTCTCTCTCTCTCTCTCTCTCTCTCTCTCTCTCTCTCTGTCTCTCCTCCAGATGGGAAATCCAGGGCCAGATGGGAGCTGGGGGCCAGCCTCTAAGTCTCAAGAAGAGGCTTGGGGCTCAGGCGGATGGGCGTGGGGGCAGGGCGTGGAGACTGCAGGGTCTGCCAGGGGTCTTGGAGAAGGAGATCCTTCCCGGTGGGGCTAGAAGGGAACCTGCCCGGGGACCAGAACCTGGGGCCAAGTTGGGCAGGTCTTCCCCGGAGTGGCTGGTGCCCAGGGATGGGGTCCAGGGCAAGCTAGGGCACTCACCTGTGCTTCAGAAGGGAAGTCCTGGGCAAGATGGGAGCTGGGGGGCCCGGCCTCTAAGTCTCAGGAAGAGGCTTGGGGCTCAGGCGGATGGGCGTGGGGGCAGGGCGTGGAGACTGCAGGGTCTGCCAGGGGTCTTGGAGAAGGGGATCCTTCCCGGTGGGGCTAGAAGGGCACCTGCCCGGGGACCAGAACCTGGGGCCAAGTTGGGCAGGTCTTCCCCAGAGTGGCTGGTGCCCAGGGATGGGGTCGGGGGCAAGCTAGGGCACTCACCTGTGCTTCAGAAGGGAAGTCCTGGGCAAGATGGGAGCTGGGGGCCGGCCTCTAAGTCTCAGGAAGAGGCTTGGGGCTCAGGCAGATGGGCGTGGGGGCAGGGTGTGGAGACTGCAGGGTCTGCCAAGGGTCTTGGAGAAGGGGATCCTTCCCGGTTGGGGTAGAAGGGCACCTGCCCGGGGACCAGAACCTGGGGCCAAGTTGGGCAGGTCTTCCCCGGAGTGGCTGGTGCCCAGGGATGGGGTCGGGGGCAAGCTAGAGCACTCACCTGTGCTTCAGAAGGGAAGTCCGGGGCAAGATGGGAGCTGAGGGGCCTGCCTCTAAGTCTCAGGAAGAGGCTTGGGGCTCAGGCACATGGGCGTGGGGGCAGGGCGTGGAGACTGCAGGGTCTGCCAGGGGTCTTGGAGAAGGGGATCCTTCCCAGTGGGGCTAGAAGGGCACCTGCCCGGGGACCAGAACCTGGGGCCAAGTTGGGCAGGTCCTCCCCAGAGTGGCTGGTGCCCAGGGATGGGGTCAGGGGCAAGCTAGGGCACTCACCTGTGCTTCAGAAGGGCCAGAATGTTTCTTAAGGAATTTCCAGACCTTTAATTTTATGGCCATTGGATTACATTTTCTTATTGTGCATTCCTCAGGAAGGAGCTCTCTCCCTCTCCCTCTTCCTCTCTATTTATCTGTGTACCATCTATCACCTATCTATCTATCTATCTATCTATCTATCTATCTATCTATCTATCTATCTATTATTTGTGTGTGTGTATGTGTGTGTGTGTGTGTGTGTGTGTGTGTGTGTGTGTGTGTGTTTCCAGGAAGTCTCTGTTTCACAGCCCTGTTCTTTGCAATGGAAACTCCCTTACTCTCGTCAACTAGGTGCCCGGCCACAGGGCATGCATAGAACTGGAAACTCTGTATTCCTATCTCAGAAGATATGCTCCCGGATCCCCCCTTTCTCCTGATTCAATCAGAGTCTCAAGTTGGGCATCAGTGAGCAAAGGTCAAGGTGGAATATGAGTTGCTGGCCTGTAGATGATGTTTCTCCTGCCTTCTTCCTCAGTTTCCAGGTCCTAAGGCAGGTGGGGTTTGGATCATGACCATAGGGCAAAACACAAGACTCAGGAGGAGGTAGAGGGCAGGGAATGGAAGGGCCTTGTCTAATGAAAACTTAATTTTAAGGGTCCATAGTCCACGAGATAGTCCATTTGGTGGTGTTGTCCATGGCTTCCACTTTCTTGATCTGGGTATGGTGGATCCATGGTATAATGGTTACCTTCATGGCCATAGGAGTGGAAATAATCACCACATAGGGTCCTTTACAAGCTAGTTCTAGTGTCCATTTGGCTAACCACTTGACCTAGATGGTGTCACTAGGCTAGAACAAGGAGAAACTGGTGGTGGAATTGGAGGTCAGCTGGGTCTCCTGGATAGTCCAGTGAATAGCGTTTTGGAGGACTGGAGGGTCTGTGGTGACTTGAGAAAGGAATGGTTAGTGTTCTGATTGTTACTGAGTCAGGGAGGCTGTGGAGAAGGTCTTCCAAACATAATCTCATAGGAGGTAAATCCCTCCCTATATGGGATTCTGAAGCAGCAGGTCTGAAGCAGAGCAAAGGGAAAGAAGTCTGTTCACCTTTCACAGAACTCTGCTTATTTTTCCTGCTTGCCCAGAGCTCTGAGGTTCATATCCACAAAGAAGTTTCCAATCTATGCCTCAAGCTTTAGCTATTAATTGAGAGATTTGAGAGGTTTCGGCTATGAAAGCCAAGCTGTTGTTGGACCCAACTGTTAAGGGGAGGCCAAATTCAGGGGCTACTTCCTGGAGGAACTTTTTAAGCTACTATTTAAACAGTTTCAGTCTGGGTGGGGAATGGTTCTACCTATGCCGCAGAGGTATCTATAAAAACTAGCAAGTGCTTGCATTCTCCTATGGCCAGCTGGATCTCAGTCAGTTTCCCAGAGTTTGAAGGGATGTTGGCCTCTAATTTGGACTCCTCCCTGGGTAAGGGCTCTCTGTTTTGGATTTCCTTGAGCACAAACCCGGCATCTGGTAGAGACATCGCACATCAGGCTTCCCAGTCTAGGTACAGCATGCCTTAGTTTGAGCAACTCAGAAAGTTTTGTGGACCCCAGATGAGTAGCCTATTGAAGGTAAGTTACCAGATTCCTGTCAAGTGTTTTTTTTGGGAATGATCTTTTCCTTTGGGGTCCTTCACCAACCCATGGGTTTGAGCTGTCCATTTCTTCTTTTTGCATCCTCTATTTCTTCTTGGTTGTATCATAGAGTGTCAGCAACACTGGGTTGGTTACTAAGTCCCCACTGGTCTTAGGTAAGCTTGTCTGGCAACAAAATCAGCAACTTTGTTACCTTAGGGGAGTCATGTTTTTGATGTCCACAGCATTGGAGGATACCAGCTCTTAGGGGAAAGCCAAATAGCTTCTGGGAGGGCCAAGATATCCTTTGTTTTTAATGCCCCCTCCAAACTCACACTGAGAAGTCCTCTTTGTCTATAGATCACACCGTGAGCATGTGTGGTAGTGAAAGCATGGTGTCTGTCCACGTATATGGTGATGGACTGTCCTTTTCCCATCTGAGAGCCTGGGTCAGAGCAACCAGTTCTACTCTCTGGGTTGAGGTAGCTGGCTATACTGGGTGGTTTTGTGTTTCAGCTTCACATAAGCTATATCAGAGGAAGGAGCCTCAGCTGAAGAAATGCCTCCTTGAGATCCATCTGTAAGGCATTTTCTCATTTAGTGATTCACGAGGAAGAGCCCAGCCCCTGGTGGGTAGTGCCATCCCTGGGCTGGTGGGCCTGGGTTCTATAAGAAGGTAGGCTGAGCAAGCCATGGGAAGCAAGCCAGTAAGTAGCTCTCCTTCATGGCCTCTGCATCAGCTTCTGCCTTCAGGATCCTGCCCTATTTGAGTTTCTGTCCTGCCTTCCTTCAGTGATGAATAACAATGCTGAAATGTAAGGCAAATAAACTCTTTCCTCCTCAAGTTTCTCTTTGGTCTAACTAAGACATTGGCCCTAAGGTTTAGGCCCAAACAATTTCAGTTAAAAGTAGCTACTGCAGCCTCCACATACCTGGTTCCATCTTTAAAGAAACTGCATCCATCCTTGTAGAGCATTGCATCAGGAACTTTCTGGGAGATGTTAACCAGGTCTGGGCAGGTCCCCTGGACCACTGTGGTCACCGTGAGACAGTCACAGATGAGAACCTGCTGGTGGTCAGCAGGCAAGAGAGAAGATAGATTTGATGGTGGTAGGTTTCTCAAATTGGACTTAAGGGTGGGCCAGGAGTAGGGCTTGGTGCAGGGTCACATGGGCATTAGTTAGCCAATGTTCTGGTGTTCCTCAGAGGAGGGCCTCAATCATGCAGTGTGCTGTGAATGTAAGATCCTGACCCAGGCCTGGACTGGTCTACTCTGGTGACCGGTCTAGTAAATACCCTAACTATCATCATAGAGCCTTTGTCCAGTGACTGATGGAGGCAGATGCAGAGATCCACAGCCAGGCGCCAGGCTGAGCTCTGGGAATCCAAATGATGAGAGAGAGGAAGGATTCTGCAGGCGAGGGATGTCGAGATCATGATGGGAAGAAGTACAGAGATGACCGGCTACACTATTAGAGGCCCATGAACTGTAGACTGGTGGCTGTGGAGCCCCCATGGGACTGGAATAGGCCCTCTGGATATGGAAGGCGATTGTTTGGCTCGAACTGTTTGGGGAATACCCAGGCAGGGGGATCAGGATCCATCCCTGGTGCATGGGCAGGCTTTTGGGAATCTGGTGCCTGTGGTGTGGTGCCTTGCGCAGCCTTGGTACAATGGGAAGGGGCTTGGACCTGCCTAGGCTCAGTGTGCTAGGCTCTGCTGACTCCCCATGGGAGACCTCGATTTGGGGGATGTGGGGATGTGGGGATGTGGGGTGGCTTGGGAGGGAGGGCTGGGAGATGGGAGGAGGGAGGAGATGGGTGGTATGTAGAGTGAGTAGAAAATTTCTTAATAAAGAAAAAAAAAAGAATCTAAAAGAAAAAAAAAAGATCCTGACCCAGAGTTAACTTGTCTGTTTCTTTCACTAGGATAGCAGTCACCTCCATAGCTCTTAGACAAGTAGGCCATTCTGAGCCTACCAGGTCCAATGGTTTGGACAGGTATGCCATAAGGTGTCTCCAAATTGGGGTTAGAATCCCTTTTGCGATGCCTTCTGTTTTATGGACAAATAGATAAAGAGATTTTTGAGACATCCGAAAGTGCTAGGGCTAGAGCCAAATCCAAGCTGTTTTTACAGCTTCAAATGCCTTTTGTTCATTCTCAGTCTAGATTAGGGGTTCAGTGCCGCCCCTTTTGTGCTGGTGCCTTGCTAGTTCCAAAACCCCTCTTTTCCTGAGGTAGCACTATCCAACTGCTTTTGGAACTCCTCACTCAACTCCTGGTCTTCGGGGTTGAGATCTGAAGGATGGCAGCAATCCTATTCTGAGTCAGACTCCTTTTGCCTCTCCCCCAACTGGTAGCTGAGATAGGTAGCCTCTGATGTACAAAGTTGGGCTTTCTTTGTGACACTTCGTAGCCTAAGGTCTGTAACTCGGGCAGTAGTCCCTCCATGGCGTTTTTACAATCTATTTCAGTTTCAGAGGCTAGGAGGAGGTCATCTATATATTGTAAGAGTTTGGTCATGAGAAACTTCTGAAGGAAGGGGAATAGATGAGCAATTAATGCCTCATCAAACATGGTTGGAAAGTTTTTAAATTCTTGAGGCAACCTGGTCTAGGACATCCCTCTGAGTCTGTCCATTTAAAAGCAAAGATAGGTTGACTAACCTCTGCCAATGGGAGGCTGAAAAATGCATCTCTCAGCTCCAAGGCAGTGTACACCTGTTGCTCTAGAGGAATCAGAATCAAAGTGGGTCGGTTTGGGACTATGGGGTGTATGGTCTCAACCCTTGAATTCACTTTCCTTAGATCTTGGATGGGTCTATCATCAGAGGTCCCTGTAGTGGGTAGCCATTCCAGCTTTGACCTGGAAGTTTCAACCCCCATTGAGGCTTCGGTAACTGTCATACCTTCAAGGTGGGGCCAAGAGAGGATCCTGAAGACCCAAGATCTGGATGCACCCTGGCGCTCTTGGTTCCTGAACCCTGGACACTGGAGCTAGACCGAGCAGAGTTCTCCAGAGAACACTGTTGGACTGCGCTACACCTTTCCCAGACCCTGTAAAGTATCCCTTCACTTGTAAGTTACCCCACAAAATAAACCTCCCTTTTAACTACGTGGAGTGGCCTAAATAATTTCACCAACAGGTCCCAGGTTTCTTCACAGGCAGGAGAGGTGTATTCCAGGATGATTGGCAGGGCAGCTAGGATGATTGGCAGGGCAGCTAGATGTCGATGTCTCTAAGCCAGGCAAATTGGACTGCAATTCCATTTATGCTTTCACTATCATTGGATATTGTTTAACCTGTATGGGAGTAGCTGAACTGGTTAGTTGAACAATTATAGAAAATGCGTTGGGCCAGTCCTGCGGGGTTGGTCAAACTGGCAAGGGACTCCAAAGGATCTTAGTGGGACTCCCAAATGTTGTGGGGGTAGTGACTCAAAGACAACTCAGCAGGACCAAAGTCCAAATTGAGAGTCTGTATTAAGCTGCCTGGTAGCTAGAGACTGCCTGTAGAGAAACGCTTCTCGCAGAGAAGCCTTGAACGCATTTTACAGGGTGCTTTTAAAAGCAGGGAACACAGAAATGCTACATCCTGGTTGGCAGTTGCAGGGGAACTTAAAGCCATCGAGCAGTTCAACAAAAGCCAAATGATGCAGTTGGCTGGGGCGTTTTGACCCTGAATTTCTAGAACGGGATTGGGTACTTTCCCATGGGACTTTTTAGGGCAGCAGTAGAAAATGGGAAAAGGGGCGGGGGTGGTCATTTTGAACCAAAGATTGCTCCCGTTGAGACAAAATACTTTTATTCTGTGATGCCTCTCTTACATTTTCCCACTTTACATAAAAATCAAGGCAATCCTGGGTCCTTCACACACTGCTTCTCAGGGATGCAGCTCCCATAACATGTATCACTGCCGACACTGGAAGGGACCCGATGGAAATAAAACTCACCATCAATGGTCTTTCCTTCCTCTGTCAGTGCTGACTCCAGGGACACATGACTCCAGCTACATTGGGCATGAAATGATTTAACTGCGCTGCTCTCCACCACTGTTAGCAGAGGGTGTTTAATGGTCTGAATGGGTTGTGTCATGGCTCTGTAACTACATTCTTTAAGAAAAAAAAGAAGACTTAAATTTTCTCCCTCTTTTCTTCTTTTGACAGGAGAAAATGCCTATTTCACCGATGGTACAGCTAATAATAAGAGCTGAGAAAGGAGCCATTTCAAATCATTCCAGACCCAAAGGGAAAAGAATGTTCCTGAATGTTCAGAGGTGGCTCCCCACTAGCCTGGAACCAATCTGTGAAACCTGAGGCAGGAAGAATCAAAGGCCACAGTAAGTTTAGAATGTATGAAGAAAATCACATCGTAGATTGAGTTCACTTAACATGGTCACTTAACAGAGTACTTTTTTTTTTTTTCCCACTGCTTTCAGATTTTTGCGATGCTGGGTGGCTTTGAATTATAGGATCATTATTTCATTCATTACTTCCATAGCTACAAATGACAACTTATAGCTCCCTATGCTGAAAATAAGGGAATGGGAAAATAACTTTTTAAAATCACCTTTTAAAAATTGTTGTACCACCCACGTTGTATGCATATTTTCTCTCATTTGTGGGTCCTAGATGTCATAGCTGTATTTAACATGTTATTTACTAGAGACATGACAGGAAAAGGGTCTGGGGAATAAACTAGAGTAATGTGAGGTGGGGTAAGTAAAGCGAGGGTGGAGATGGATGGTGGGAATATGCTCAGCTGCCTTGTAGACTTTTGTGAAACTGGCAACATGTCACTCTGCCTAACAATAATAGGAAAAAGAACTGGGTTTAGTGTTTTTATTAAAAAAAAATGAGTCACTATTGCTGTGGGATGTTCTGTATGTTAAATGTGTTGCTCTGATTGGTTAATAAATAAAACACTGATTGGCCAGTAGCCAGGCAGGAAGTATAGGCGGGACAAGGAGAGAGGAGAATTCTGGGAAGTGGAAGACTGAGGCAGAGAGATGCTACCAGCTGCCACCACCATGAGAAGATGTTAAGATACCGGTAAGCCACGAGGCACGTGGCAACTTATAGATTAATAGAAATGGGTTAATTTAAGATATAAGAACTAGATAGCAAGAAGCCTGCCATGGCCATACAGTCTGTAAGCAATATAAGTCTCTATGTGTTTGCTTGGGTCAGAGTGACTGCAGGACTGGTGGGTGAGAGAGATTTGTTCTGACCTTGGGCCAGGCAGGACTGGAGAAAACTCCAGCTACACACTATATTAAAAATTACATCTAAAGTATATTTGAAATACAAGATTAAGTACTGAGTAATTTATTTGACCTGGTGTCACAAGTCAGCATCCTTATTTTCATCTTTATTTTATTTTATTATTGCATTTTGTTGTTCATTATATTTAGTGTGCAAAGGATTGCCTCTCATTGTGACATTTTCATATATACCTTGTAGTCATTGTTAGATCAGGAATAATGGAGATGTCATTATTCTTATTTTTCTTCCTAGTGCCTATCCTGGTCCCCTTTCTTACCCTTAATAGTCCTTCTACTTACACTCTATTACTCTCTTGTTCCCCCACTCCGTTTATGCCTCTTCTTTTCATGCTCCCCTTTCTATTTCTATGGCATATATACATCTATATTTTATATGTCATACAATTTAAATCTTAATTCTGCATAGGAGATAGTGTATTTGTCTTCCTGAGTCTGACTTACTTTGCTTAATTCTTAGGTTCCATCTATTTTCCTGCAAGTCTCATTTTTTATTCTTTACAGCTACATACTGGTCTGTTGTTTACATGTACCCCATTCTCTTTATTTGCTTATCTGTTGGTGTATCTGTGGGCAGCTTCCATATCATGGCTATCACGAATAGTTCAGTAATAGAGATAGATATGCAAGAATCTCTATGGCTTGCCCCTATAGAAACCTTCAGGCACACACCCGGGAGTGGTATAAGTGAATTGCACTATTTTTTCCCTTGGGGAACTGCCATAATTATTTCCACAACTTATATTCCCACCAGCAGTGTGTAAGTGTTCTTTTCCCCTACTCTCACCAGCAGTCTCGTCTGTTGTCTTGATGACAGCTTTAATGACTGGAGTGCCACGGGTTCGCTATATAATTGTGATTTGCATTTCTCTGCAGGCTAGGGTTACTGAACACTTTAAAAACACATTTATTGTCCATTTTTATTTCTGTTTATTTTTTAGTACTGTTTATTCAAATCTTTGCCAATTTATTCAATGGATGGTGTTTTTGCTATTTAATTTTTGGAGTTATTTATAGACTCTAGATAACAATTCCCTGTTATATATAGTTGTCAAAAATTTTACCACTATCCTGTACACTGTATCTTCACCTTGCAAGTCTTTTGCCAGGAGGGAGTTTTAATTTTCTGCAGACCCATTCATCAATCCTTTGGGTTATTCCTTTGCCACTGGAGTGCTTTTCACATGGTCCATGCCTATGTCAACATCTTAATGTTCTTTGTGATTTTTGCTAGTGGTTTCTGGTCTTACATCACGTCTTTGATCTCTTTTGAGTGGATTTATTTGTGCGAGGTGAGAAATTCAGGTCTCGTTTTATTTTATTTTTTTTATGTGTGGACACAAGAGTTTCTCAGTACTTGCTGTCTTTCTCACCCTGCCAATGTGTTTTTCTAAAGATTAGATAGTGTAGCTGTGTAGTGTAGTTTATCCACTGTCCTGTTCCATTGGTCTACATGTTCCAATGGTCTATATTACTTCAGTACTGTATTAGTGTTGTAAACATTACAATCAGGAATTCAAATGCCTCCAGAATTGATCTTGCTTGGGACTACTTTGGTTATCCAGGGTCTTCTGTGTTTCCATGTGAATTTTGAGATTCTTTTTAAAAGTTCTTTGAAAAGTGCTGTTGGAATTTTTATGAAGATTGACTTGGATGTATAAATGGCTTCCTGTGATACAAATTAATTGTCAGTCCATGACTGTGGAGGGTCTTTTTTTATTTTATAGCACTGGTTCTCAGTCTTCTTAAAGTTGTAGTCCTTTAATACAGTTAGTTGCTCATGGTGTAGTGACCCCCAATCATAAAATTAGTTTGTTGCTACTTCATAACTGTATTTTTGAAACTGTTATGAATCATAATGTAAATGTCTGATATGCAATCTCCAGAGGGGTTAAGAACCACTGTCCTATAGCGTCTTCTTCAATTTCTTTCTACAGAGCCTTGAGGTTTTCATATAGGAATCTTTCATTCCCCTGATTAGGTTTCTTCCCACCTCTTTTCTCCTCCTACCTCCTAACTTCAGTACCATCGTTAAGGTCAATGTTACATGTAAACAGGGAGACTATGAGGTTATCAAACAGGAAGTCAGGGACACAGGTGTGAAGAAAAGGTTGATTATTTTAAGCACTGTAATTTCTCTATACATTGTGACAAAAATACCCGAGGCAATTCACTTACTGGAAGGGAGGACTTACTGTGTGCCCCGTGGTTTCATATATTGCAATTCACAGTCACATGCCCTGTTGATATGGGCCTGTGGCATAACGCTATATCATGGTAGGGAGCATGTGGCATGGCAAAACTGTTCTTCTCATGGTGATTGGGGAGCAGAAAGACTGGAAGGGACTGGGTCTCCATATTCCCTTCCAAGGCACTCCCTCAATGATCTTATTTCTTCTAATAAGCCACACCCCTAAAGATTTCCCTACCTCCCAGTAGAGCCATTGGCTGTTAACCTTTAAAACCTGAACCTTTGGGGACAATCAGATTGAAACTATCACGTTCTGATTTTATGTCTCTGGTTATCTGCCTCAAATTTCTCAAGTATTATAATGTGTAAGGAGTAGCTAGAGTTTTTCAATATGGAGTTTACTTACCAAAGCCCTATATTTTTCCATTATTTTGTGGGAGATGGGTATGTGATATCTTCTTGCTTGCCAATACTTAGTTGTGATATAAGTGACTCTGTAAAAAATATTGAATTCTCTTTCCCTTGATAATGAAGAATAACTCTCTTTTTAGCCCAGAGTGACAGAAGGTGCCACTCCAAATTTGAGTCATATGTCTTCAAAACCTAGTGACATGGCTAGCTTAACTAGAAACCAGACCCAGTAATGTGGCTCTGGAATTGCTGTAAAGAATTAGAATCTTACAAATGGTTCCAGGAAATAAATGTATTATGGTGGGCAGCTTTTTATACTATGCACAAACTTGTATCTCAGATTAGTGAAACAGCTTAGTTGTTGAACACCTTTATACCAGTCAGCTTTTTATTATTTCACACAAACCCTGGAGAAGTCAACTGAAAAGAAGATAGATTTGGTTTATTTTGGTTCATGGTATCAGATCTTCTATGGACTTCTGGATCCATTGTTTTTAGGTCAGGGGTCAAGGCATGGTGAAGGAATTGCTCATTTTGTGGGAGCCATGAGTGGGGGTTGCTGGGAAGGTGACAATAGGCAATGTACACCTCCTCAAGAGCATGCTCTTAGAGGTCTACTCAAACTCCTAGCATGCTAAATAAAGTGCCTACTTCTAGGAGGTCCAGATGCTGTCCTTGCGTGGCAAGACAAAGCGAAGTGCAGAGTAGATGAACTGGGTACTAGTGTTGGGGACAATCATCATGTGGGTGTTTTTTGGGGTGTCACATATTTACTAATTCTCTGGATCTTCTGTAGCCATGTCATATCCTACCAAGGAGGACTCTGCAACATGGCTGGAAGGACCACTCTGTCTCTTCACATCTAGTCAGTTCTTAAACTTAAATGAGAACCCACACAAGTCATATTCAGCCTTGGCTCGCTGCTTCAGAAAGAAATAAGTAGACATCAGCAAAAGCCAGAAGGAAGTAGTGTAGATTGCCTTATCTTCCCTTTTCTTCCTTCCTCTGCTCCACACCTTCAGGGACACAAATAAGAGTTAGAAAGTCAGGTGGGAGAGGAGGCAGTGAGGCGGGAAAACAGAGAAGTAGAATATATTCCCATTGCAGCCTTCTGCACTTAAATAACCTAGAAGAGGCAAGAGACTTTAACTTCAAGTAAAATTCAGACTCTGAATACACTGCATTGGGCTGGATGTATTTATTACTGTACTTATATTGGAAAGTGAATGAAGATATTCTCATTATCTAATAATGATGGAGGAAACTATGTATTTCATCAGATTTTATGCAAGAGTAGGGAAATAACTAGATACCCAAAATGGATTAAAGGACAAATAGGACAAAAATAAAGCCTTTTTTAAAATGTAGCTATCTTGGTCTTGAATATGCTGCTTGGCATTTGCTTGCCTTGTGTAAACAACCAAGCAACACATAGCAGTTAGACCAGCCTAGCTGGACCTTAGCCAACTTGCCAATAAGAACATGCAAGAAAGGACTATCTGAACATGCAGGGATTTTGCTGAGGTAATTAAATGTAATTTAACATAGTTTTGAAAGTGTCAAGCAGTACAAAATTGAGCCTTATTGCAAAAGGGAAACCTGATCATTGGTTCTCAAGCTGCTGTGACAGCACTCCTAATGTCTCTGTAGTGTTTAGACTGTGCCTTTTGCCTCCTAGGGTTTGGCTTAGGCAGTGGCTAAGCCTATGACACGAATCTTCCACAGCTTGGGGAGTTTCATAGAGTCTATTCCTTTGTAATCTTCATCCTAACTCAGCTATAAAATCCATGCAATTGAGTTAAAATGGCTGCTTTCCATTCAAGGATGTAGAAAATGAAATCACAGGGTAATGGCAATGTCATAACTCTAAATTATTTAAATCCCAATCTCCTTTGGCCTGAATTTATGAACTTCTATACGCCTGTGAAAACTTTAATATAGAGCTGGAATTGATATGTCTTTTTCAAAACAGGAGAGGAATCTTAGACAAAAGTTAGAAGTAAGAATGAATCATACGATTTTCATGTAACCCTTAACTATATCCTGTGTAGGAGGTGGATCTTAATTCATTTTCTAAGCCATAGTCTTCTGAATGATAGTTAGTAAAAGTTTGATTCTTAATTGTGTTATTATAAATACTTTTTGCTATACTCTATGTCTTTGAGTAGAAAGAAATTATGAAAATGAAGCATTTTGTTGAACTGAAATTATATTGTTAGATCTTATGAGCACTGGTTTCTATTTGTACATTATGTATCATCAGTTAGAGAGTAAGCAAAAACTATCATCCAAAGAAAATTCTGTCTTTTCTGCTGGTCTAACTTTGCTCAACATTATCTGCAGGGAGCTGTGACCATTTTGAAGGTTAAAATATTCTTTAAATGTCCTTCATTATATATGGCACGTAGGTCTTCATTTAAGCCCAGTGAAGGCATTTACAAGGATGCCATCCAAGAATATGAACTCAAATTACCCTATTCCAGACCATCTGAAAGGCATATTTAAAAGAAGCAACGATTAGAAAAGACCATCTCAGGGAATTCATTAGCGTCTCCTCCCTTGCATGCTTTAAGTTATCCTGGAGCAAGCTCCATGGTGGATAAGCAATGCATTTGGTTATCAGCATTGCCCTTTGAAGCTATCCTCCCTGTGCATCAGTGTAAAAGGATGCGTTCAGTTTTTAAGGAGACCTCTACACAGACGAGGCATATAAAATCTGAATCTTCATTTATTCTGACACCATGTACTACATTATTTAATGTGCCCTGTGTGAATCGGCACATGACACATGCTTTTAGAATTTGGTTCTTGAAATCAAAACAACTTATGTTTGTTGTGAGAAACTCATCACTAAGCGTCTTTCTTTCTGGTTATAGGGACTGATCATGATTTACTGACTTGTGTTTGATGTCCATGATTCTGGAGTATGCTCTCAACCTATGAACCTTCTGCATGCTGTTCCAAATTATTTGTGCAAAAGCATAGCTGCTAATCAACCTCCTGTAATTTCTCTTAATGGCAATCTGAGCAACCTGCCTTTAAAGCATATCCGGATTTTTAAGTTACTTAAGAAAACAAAATATTTTAACATGGAATTAGGCTATTTTGTGATACTATTGAGGTGATCACAATAAATAGGATGGTGGAACAATTAGCCATTATTAGGCTATTGTTGAAGCAGCATCTGAGTCAACTGTTGTCTTGTTAAAATAATTTCAGCAATAATATATTTGTGAAAAATTAGAGTGAAAATTATATAAACTAGTCTTTTATAAAGGTAGTAATCTTTAAATTTTTTGATGAAACATCATTTCTATAAAAAATTACTTGTAAGAAATGTCTATTTTTTGTCAAGGAGAATACTAAACCATGTGGGTTTAATAGTTACCTCACAAGTGTGCCTAGATTGATTCCTTAGTTCATTTTTAAGCTGATAATTTTCTGTGTTAAAATCTATAGCTTTTTCATGGATTTTACAGAAGCTTGGTTATCACATGTCATAGATGAAGCACATAGCAATCATTTCTCCTGTCAACTAGGCTTACTCTGTGAATGATGTACTACTAAGCACATTCAGTGCCCCTAGCAATGATGAAGAATTGGTAATACCATGAAAACCCTTCCTGTCTGGTTTACAACCTTCCTTCTCTCCTTCCTTATAAGGCACCAGTTTCTGGGTTCTTTCAGTCTCCATTTCCAATTAGAATACTGTTTAGCTTTTTGTTTTCTTTTTACTTTTTAAAATTCTCATGGGATACTGTGCCTCTGTTTATAAAAACAACACAAAATGAAAGCCATTTATTTCTGCCAATTATTTATTAAGCCTTATCGATCTTTTCTTATCCCTCTACCATGGCCAAGTTCAAGTTTATATGCTGGATTCCTAAAATAATTAATAATCTAAAAGAGGCTTTGTTTCTTTGTTGTTTACCTTCAAAACACAAACAGAAGCAAACTGTAATCAACTATATTGCAATTTAGACAAGGCAGAGAGTAGAGGAATATTCACAGCACTGGGCTTTATCAGAAAGCTTAGCATTAGGGATGCTAAGGAATAAGGAATACACACCATGAATTTTGCCTGAGGTGAGTTTTGGTTAAGCAACATGCTGCTGGAATTTAGGATCCAAATGTATTCACTAAATCAACCTTTTGTTTTTTTTCTAAGAAGGGCTGCAGATTCTTTTAATCACACTATTTTAATATGATGCAAGATAAATATTTAATGTATTTCATGTCTATCAGTTAGGGTGGTAGAAAGAGTTACTAAAATAATTTTTTCATATTTCTTTATGTGTAATGCTGATTTTTTCACAGAAAGCATATCTTTATATGTAACTTAAAATAATTTTTTTACATTTATATTATTCTATTTTACCAAGAGAAAAACTAAGTATGGGAAGGCCATTTAAAACCTATTATTAAGGCCTTCTAGCACATTTTGAAATGTGGCAACTGATTAAAGTGTGGCAACTGAGAAGTGCTGGGGATGTCTTTCTGTATGCTGTGAATGTGTTGCTCTGATTGATTGATAAATAAAATGCTGATTGGCCAGTAGCCAGGCAGGAGGTATGGTATAGGTGGGATAAGCAGAGAAGAACATTCTGGGAACAAGGAAGGCTGAGTCAGGAGTCGCCAGCCAGACACAGAAGAAGCAAGATATAAAAGTACTGATAAGCCACAGGCCACAGATTAATAGAAATGGGTTAAATTAAGATATAAGAACTAGATAGCAAGAAGCTTGCCACGGCCATACAGTTTATGGGTAATATAAGTCTCTGTGTGTTGCAGGCCCAGGCAGGACTGGAGAAAACTCTAGCTACATGGAAGTCTTATTGTGTTACCAGCATTTGTTTAAAAAAATTAACCCCAAACCACTGTGACATTAAATTTATTAATCAAGGTACTCAGGCATGAGAGGGCTTTAGTAGCCCAGAGTTTAACTGCCATATCCCTCCAAACTGTACATTTTAGTTCCACCTTCCACAAATCTCCTTCACACTTGCTTCGTCATGAGTTTTCCTCAAAATGATCAAATTTAAGAAAGATCAGGCATTCATTTTTAACTGTGCTAATGACATGTCCTTTATATGATAATTAGCACACGAAGAAAGTGGAATATGCAAAAATCAATAAAGATAAATTATAGAAAGAGAACACGAAACGTGCTTATTTTCTTGGGGGGCAGGGATTAAACCTAGAGTCCTGCATCTGGTTGGCAGGTCCTGGGTCACTGAATTAATTTCCAGCCATGAATATGTTTAAATGTAATTTAAAGAATTTGCAGAAGATATTTGCTGAGTGGTAAAGATTACGGTCTGTTGAAGGAACATGTTGAGTGGCCATCTGTATGAGCTACTACTGAAATGTCAGGAAATAAGAGAAGAATGGAGCAAATGGCATAAAAACGGAGGTCAGTGAGGGAGTACTCAGGCAGTAGTAAGGGTTCTTAAGTGTAGGAGACTGGAGTCATAGGCCAAGGGATCCCCACCTGGAGTGTGAGAACTGTTCAAGTGTCTGAAGCCTGGGAAGCCATGGGCAGTGAGAGGGCTGAGCTGTCTTGTGGGGAGTCCCTAGTGAGAGAACATAGTCCTACAGGTTTATCAAATGCTTTCATTTCAATGCCCCTTTTTTTCTTTAAAAAGAACATATTTTGATTTTACAATAGATATTTATTCATTCATTTATTTTTGTGAGACAAGCTCTCCCCCTGTATCTAGGGTGGCCTACAACTTGTACCCGTCCTCCTGCCTCAGCCTATCATGGTCTAGGATTTCAGTTACTTACTGTCATACATGATTTGGAATTTATTTTTGAAACTAGAATTTATGCTTTTCAAATTTAGAATAAAATAAAAATCTTGGCAGACATTTCACTATCCTTCCTTCCTTCCTTCCTTCCTTCCTTCCTTCCTTCCTTCCTTCCTTCCTTCTTTCCTTCCTTTTTTTTAAAAGTAAAGCCATGCTTCATATGCTTGGTTTAGTTTATAGGTATAAGTGTGTGTTTAAGGAATATATATGTTTTCTGAGTGTGTTATGGTGGGCAAAGCAAACTTCAAAGACTTCTGAGTTGATAAAAGTTCTGGTGTGTTTTTGGTTACTTTTGTCTCATAAAATTTTCTCATTAGTTTTAAGGAATAGCGGTGGCCATCCAGGCTGATAAGGCATTACCCATGAATCTAAGGAAATGTTCAATATTTTAGAGTCAGGAAAAATAGATTTTGTAGCTTGACCTTTAAGTTAAGCTTTCCTTTTCCGAAGTATATTACCTTGCAAAGCACACAGGGAACCAGAGCCAGCTGGTGACCTTTTGTTAACATGTAGTTTTGAGAAACGGGAAAAAGACATTGCATAGATCAGGAATTTTATTACCTGAAAGGACTGGGAGTCAGTTGTAAGTTACACTTTCTTAGAAGACAGCTAGCCATGGAGCTTTGGGGCAGATGGTCCCTTTTGTGGAATACTGTAGCTCCCACACTGTCATCTGAAGGCTGCTATGGCAAGCGAGATGCAAAGAGTTCACAGAGGGTACAGATGAACAGGAGGTGGAAAAATATTTGACATGTTGCTACCAGGAACATCCCTGTTGCTTAAAATGTAACAGGCTCTAATTGGAGTTAATTGAAAATTACCCTAATTAATTAAGAGTTGGTTTGTGATTAGATAGAAATGTGAAGTCGATGGGGCAGAGTCCACCAACATAGCCATCAAACCATGATACCCAAATGGTTTGTATCCAATGGCCTATCTTGTGGATGTTACCTTCAAACACTTCCCAGATCTGATACATCTTACCAGAGTCCCGTTTGTTACCCTCAACCCCTGGTTGCTTTGTTATCGCAGAGCCCAGAAATGGGTTTTCTACTGCTATGTTTATTCTACTACTCCTTATTCTCTCTTTCTTTTAAGGTTTTATTTTCATTTTTATTATTTTTAAAATGTGTGTGTCTGCTTGTGTGCACATGTGTGGAGGCCAGAAGAAGGTGCTGGATCTACTGGAGCTTTAGTTTTAAGTGGTGGTGAGCTGCACCACGTGGATACTGAGAAACAAATTCTGGTCCTCAGCTAGAGCAGGAAGGGCTCTGAATCCCTAAGCCATCTCTCCAGCCTGTAGGTACATTTCATTCAATCTACATAGGAAGCCTATGTAATAAGAAAGATATGTGTATGTGTCTCTGGGTATATGCACTATGTGTGTTCAGGCGTCTGTGATGGCTAGAAGAAGTCTTCAGATTCCCGGTTCTGGTGTTATAGGCAGCTAGCTGTCTGAAATGGGTGTTGGAAACAGAACTTAAATCCTCTGAAAAATCAGGAAACATTTTTAACTCATTCCTAGCCTCTCCTTACTCTTTGTACAGCAATTAGAGGAGTTCTGTGACTGTCAAGTGAAAAGGTATTTCTATGCTCAAAACCTTGCCATGGTTCCCATTCAACTGAAGAAAAACCACAGTACCCAGTGTAGCCCTTTGGGTTTGTTATGAGGTAGCTCCCAGATATCATGTCTACTGTTTCCTCTAGTACATTATACTCCAGCCATGCCAGCCTCTGCGCTATTCTTTGATTATGCTAACTTACTTAAGATCTTTTGTCTTGATTTCTTCTGGGATCCACTGCTGTGTGATCAAATATTCTCTTCATAGTCAGGCCTTCCTTAACTATACTAGATAAAAGACTACCCTTCTTGTCTTCTACCTATCTCATTTTTCCATCCCTTTACATTTCCTAGTTTTCTCTATACAGGAATCACCATATGATGCCCTATGTATTTATTTGTTCACTGGAACATTTTAATTTTTTCACTGGCATAGTTCATGGATGTGTCCTCGGGATCTTGCTTAAAGTGGGTATTTAGTAAATATCTATGGAAATAAAGGAATTAGGAAGTTTTGAGACACATATGGCAAAAATCATTTATTTATTAGGAATTATGATGTTTAATTATCATCTGTTAAGTACATTTATCCCTTGACTTAAGATGGGACAGCATGCCAAAAATATCATAAGCCTAAAACACTTTCAGGACTATAGCCTACTTACTGTATGTTGTGCTTAGCTGCCCAACACAATGTAAAAAGTTTGGCTGTTTACATGGATTGTGTGGCTGACCGTGAGATGAAGCTCGCTGCACAGGCATTCTATTGCATGTTTGCTAGCTAGGGAATGATCAGAACTCAAAGATAAGAATATGGCTACTATAGGCATAGATTTCTATTGTACCATATTAAAATTGAAAAAACTATAATTCAGATAGATGATCATAGCTCGGGGGTACAGAATGCTTCAGAATTTCAGAGATAAACAAAGGTGGCCATGGCCCAAGCACAGTCACATGAGCCACCGTTCCTGACTATTGGCATGCTTGCTATGTGTTGAGGAAGATGAAGGCTTTCAAGAAATGTTCTATGCCTTCTGCATTGTGAGACATACTGTTTGAGCAATGGCTGAAAATTTGTATAAAGGCATTACTTCAAAATGATGGTCTATTCTTATGCTTTTCTTTTCCCTCTACCCTTTTGTCTGTCAGCTGATTTTTAAAACTTGTCTCATGCTAGGGATCAGAGAAAGCAGTGATGAGTGGATCAGTGCCAGTTAGAAGAATTCTGCCTTACACTTCTTGGTTTGGTAGAGACTTCCAACCTCTACCCCAGTTAATGGGACATGGCTGGTCTTGTTCAGCTGGGCTGTTCCTTGTGGAGATGCATCTGTGAAATGAGGACTCAAAGGCCTGAGAAATACTGGCAGACCTCACCCACACTGATGACACTGGGGTTCTTGGTAAAGCCACATGCCTGTGTGGGGCTGACTTCTCTCAGGAAGTCAGTGTAGTTCTTGGCCTGGAAGGGAGGCATGGTCTGCTTTGAGGGTAGCTTCTGCACTCAGCCTTTTATTCCTCAGCTGAGGACAAATGCAGGCTTTTAGGAAGCCAGGGCATCTGTGGGGATGTGCCCCATTATCTTTTCTCAGAGCTAGACTTGCCTGGAGCCTGCTTTAACTCCCATTAGCTTGCATCACAACCATCCTTCACACACCCTCGCTTGTAGGGGACCAGAACCTGCAGCCATAGCCCTGAGCCAGGGAGCTTGTAGAGAGAGTTGGGGAAGGATCCAGGGTGACTAGAGAGTCTCGGGCCCTGAGCAAGACTGAGACATTCTGTTCCAGAACCAAACCAGAAGCATAATCAAACCACTACTGGCATCATTCCCCTGCTCTCTTTTACTCCATTCTCTGAGCTTCCCATCTGCTAATTGCTCTGCTTTCTGTCCAGTGAATCGCTCATTTCCTATTTCCTCTGTTCCTCTTACGCACCACTGACTTAAGCTGACGAGAACAGCTGTCTTTTAAAGCAGCCTTGAGGTAGTGGAGGCAAATAAGAGCAAAAATTACTGTAAGCAAAGACTGCAATTGCAACATTAGATATTAGAGTCCCGAGAAGACATTTCTTTTTGAGGCATCCTTGGGAACATCTTTTCTGTTTGCAAAGAGCTCTCCGAGCCAGACTTCCTAGTCTATTTTCTCTGGAGTGGCATTTTGAAGTTCTTTGTGCTCTTCTGGAGTGCATCCAAGCAATGAACAAAATTGTTTCCAGCATGATCAGAGAGAAAAGAAGTAAAAAGCTAAGAAAGGTACCCAATGTGTTAAAACACTGAACGTGGCAGGGCAGGCTGTTTACAAGTCAACAGTCTTTCCCTCTTCCTGGGCTCTTCTGAGCTTCGTCCTGTTAACATTGTCTGCCAGGACACATTCCATCACTCGGTTTGCAGCTCATGCAGAAATGTCAGTAACTCACCCGAGCAGTTTTCCTGTGCCAGTGGCTAGGTGCACACACGCTGTACTACCATCATCCTTCAAAATGCCACTTTTAATATAATGTTCTTCCTTACCTACAGAACTCTCATCCTAAAAGCATGTAAGTTGCATCACACAATAAACCTGTTCCACCAAAGTTTTAGTGATGCTCAAACTTACGAAGAGGATCCTCTTCTAGTATTCCGCACAAACAATGCCTATTCCTATCAAGAACCGAAAGCATGTGTTGGACTTGTGAAGAGGTGATAGTAGAAGGTACACCAGCTCTACTCTTCTGTAATTAACTGCATTAAAATGCAAAGAGAGCCAGTCCAGAAGCATCAAGACCCATGCTGTGGAGTGGTCTAATCAATGTAACTGTTGAGCCCCGAATAAATTAACAGGAAGCAATGTCAGCTCACTGAGTCCCAGGAAATCACATCTTATGGAAGAGTAATTAACTTACTGAAACTGGAGAGTGAGAGACGCCAGGATTTGTTTAGCAATGTTTGCAACCCTATCGGAGAGCACACCAGAAATGAGTGGTATACGTGTTGATACGCCTCTGGAAAGCGAGACAGAACTAGCAGATGGATCCCACCACTGTGTGTAAGTTGATTGCAGTTTGTCAGAGGGAAAGACATTGAAAACCCTCCAGATGGTTTTATCAGAAAAGGAGAAGAGCCCCAGAGTCAGTGTGTCTAAGTGTGTAGGTTGTCTCTGAGCAGTCATGTGTGCTCTGAATTCTCATTACCTGTGTTTGTTGGCTTTATACTTTTATCTGTGGATGTCATTTGACCTTTATGAGGGCTGTTACAAGAAGATCTTCATCTTTGTATCTCAAGTGGCTAATATACTGCTTTGCGTATTATTGAGAGCTGCTGGTAGCAAGAGGCTGTGGGGGTATGTAGCAGGGGACACCTAGCGTTCAGCAGGTCGACCCACCAGACTCCTTGATAGGAAGCCCCACCTGGCAAGACTGTGGAGTTACTGACTGTTAATGACTAATTGCTCCTGTTTGTAATTTCTCTCATGTACTTTTTCATTTCTTCCCTAAGAACAGCTATGGGTTTTTTCCCACTGCTGGTGTGTTCATCTCATGTATATATTCCATCTATTGGGCACACATATCCATGGATGGTCAGAAAGATGACTTCTCATTTAGCTGTACAAAATTGATATATAGAAAATATACTAGGATATGCTTCATGACTAGATCTATTGTCCCACGAGGACTGTAGATGCTTAAAAACCTGCCTTGCTTTTTTTGCTCAGAGTAACTGCACACAATTAGCTCATCTTTACTTCAGAGCAAGTTCAAACTAGACTAAAGGCATTTTGTAAATGGATTGTAAGTTTAGAACTTTACCATTATGCACAAGTTGTAGGTGTCTACCAAGGTAACTACACAAAGCATCCTAAGAAAAGCATGCCAATTCTTGGCTTGCTAAAGTCAAACTGCTAGATAACTCAGACCAGTGGCCACAGCTCAAAAAAGTACCAAGCACCTTGTCCCTGCCTGTGCGTTACCATGGTAATGGCTCTGCTCCCTTATTGTCTATTCTAGAAATGTGCTATGACCTTGAGGGTTTTGAAATTTTTCTCAGGATTGCAAGAAGTCTCCTGTTAGAAATGTTTAGACAGTCAGGCAAGAGAGGAGCTCAGAATGAGAGCTGAGAAAAATTAAAACTTAGGAGAAATAAGCTAAAAAGAAGCTGTAGCTTTAGAGAAGCAGAACAATGAAGAGGCATGATTTGAAGAGCACGTGTGTGAGCTAATTTGTTTCGCCCCCAGATACCCTAGTTCCTTTCACTTCCTGTAGCGTCTGATATGAATCTTGAAGATGTCCAAAGGGCTGGCCTCTGAAGGACTTGGATAACATATGGTGAGTGTGTAGAATATGTATGATGAGGAATGAAATTCATGACACAGCTCCTGCTCAGGGAGCTGGAGTCTACTGACTAACACCCACCAACTGCTCAGGTGAGCAGAACACAGATAAATATGTTCATGGGGAATGAGGACAAGGCCGTCAGGAATATGGTACTGACTGCTCCTGTTCACTCACTTCCACTCATACCCATGTCCTATTGCCCCATTTTAAATGTGCCAGTCATCTTTGAAAGTTGGTGGAAATGCAAACTTGTACAGCCACTTTGGAAATCAGTATGGCGGTTTCTCAGAAAATTGGGAATCAATCTTCCTCAAGACCCAGCTATAACACTCTTGGGCATACACCCAAGAAATGCTCAATCATACCACTAGGACACATGCTCAACTATGCTCATAGCAGCACTATTTGTAATAGCCAGAATCTATAAACAACCTAGATGCCCCTCAACTGAAGAATGGATAAATAAAATGTGGTACATATACACAGTGGAGTACTACTCAGCAGAGAAAAACAATGACATCACGAGGTTTGCAGACAAATGGATGGAACTAGAAAATATCATCCTGAGTGAGGTAACCCAGACTGAGAAGGACAAACATGGTATGTACTCACTCATAAGTGGATACTAGATGTAAAACAAAGGATAACCAGATTGTAACCATCAGCTCCAGGGAGGCTAGCTAGTAAGGAGGACCCTAGGAAGGACATATGGATTGCCCAGTGATGGAGAAATGGATGAGATCTACATGAGCAAACTGGGGGTGAGGGGAGGGTAGTGGGGGGCAAGGGATGGGGGATGAGAGCTGGAAAGGGAATAGAGTGGGAGAACAAGGAAAGAGATACCATGATAAATGAAGACACCAGGGGAATAGGGAGAAACAGAGTGCTGCGGGGAGGGTTTCCCAGGAATACACAAGGATGACTCCACCATAGACTACTGGCAATGGTTGAGAGGGTGCCTGAGCTGGAATACTCTGGAGATCAGATGGCTAAATACTCTGACTGTCATCGTGGAGCCCTCATCCAGTGACTGATGGAGACAGATGCAAAAATCCACAGCCTGGTCCCAGGTAGAGCTCCAGGAGTCCAGTCGATGGGGGAGAGGAAGGATTCTGTGAGTAAGGGATATTGAGACCATGACTGGAAAAAGTACAAAGAAAAAGTACAACTAGCCAAACTAGTGGAAATGCATGAACTGTGGACCAATAGCTGAGGAGCCCCATGGTACTGGACTGGGCCCTCTGGATAGGCCAGACAGGTGTTTAGCTTGAACTGTATAGGGGGCCCCAGGCAGTGGGATCAGAACCTGTCCCTAGTGCATGAGCTGGCTTTTTGGAACCTAGTGCCTATGGTGGGACACTTTGCACAGCCTTGGTGCAGAAAGGAGGGGCTTGGACCTGCCTCAACTGAATGTACCAGGCTCTGCTGACTCCCCATGGGAGCCCTTGCCTTGAAGGAGGTGGGAATGGGGGGTGGGTTGGGGAGGAAGGCTGGGGGGCAGGAAGAGGGAGGATAGGGGAATCTGTGGTTTGTATGTAAAATGAATAGAAAATCTCTTAATAGAAACAATTTATTATTTTTTTTTAAAAAGAAAGTGAGTATCTCTCTAATTCAGGGTTACAGATACTTGCTCTTTCTTCTCAGTGGGACTCTTTTTCTTGATCTTCCATGTCATGGGTATGTGTATATATATATGCATATGTGTATTCCTTGATTACATTGTCTAGCTAATGTGGTCTTAACTTCCCAAACATTGTTGTGGCACCCAATAAGATACAACAACTCATTAACTTGTTTACATTTTTTAAAAAAAACTTTTTGATGTAGTTTATTTCTTTGTTTATAACATGATTGAGCCAATACCACATGAGAAGACAGGAGAGGTTACTTTCTCATGCCTTGCTTTAATTGTGCCACTTTAAATTTTCCTTCCTACAAACAGAATATCAAATCACTGAGCTTTGTGCCACTTCACTGAGAAGTCACTTATTTTATTTGTTTATTGTCTCTAGACCTGAGAAGCAAGGAAGGTCCTTTTATCTCTTCTTTCTTACTGGAATGTAAGAGGAACAAGGGTTTTCTACTTAGTCTTTCTCCAGTGCCTCCTGCAGTGTTCAGCTACGAGTTGTCCCTCCACGAGTCTTTTAAAAAGCAGATAATTAGCAGACATTCTACTAACACTATCACATGTTTTGAGGCACAGGAAGGAGAAATATTTTTACAGTATAAGAAGATTTGAAGTTACTTTCAGAAGGGTGAGACCATATTAGATTTTCAGAGAAAGGTTATTTCTCCCAAGTTAATACACAAGCAAATAACATTTCAATGTAATGAAGCATATGGGTCTGTCTATATTTCCCAGGCTAATCTTGAATTTTTAGGCTCAACCAATCCTTATGTCTAGCCTCTGGAGTCAATAGGACTACAGTAAAAAGAAAGTGTGTGTGTGTGTGTGTGTGTGTGTGTGTGTGTGTGCACTATTGTTTGTTGTTTTGAGATGAGGTCTTACTACAGTCCAGGCTCTTCTTGAACTTGGCAACCTCCTGCCTCAGCTTTCTGAGTATGAGGATTATATGTGTTCATTGTCAGATCAAAATAATTTTTAACAAGTAATTTATGAAAAATATTTTCATATATGCACACTCAGTTTGCCATCTACTAATAAATTATAAAAACTTGTTTGCAAAAAGATAAACTAATTAAATTACAGATTTTAGTGTGAGCATGTTGATGCACCAGTATTATGTAAAACTTTATCTTGGTAGACCTTCTCTGTTTTTGTAATAATATTAATGCTTCAAGCCAGATGTCTGAAACATGGGATTAGGATATGATTGTAAACCCTTTATAACACTGTAGACCTCTTAGTTTCTAGGGACTGGGTGCAGAGTGGTTATCTGCCTGATCACTGAACTAAGATTCTGTTTGTCTCTTACTTGCAGAATGATCTTTTTGAGCAAGGCACTGAACTTTGCTCTACTTATAAAATTGACTAACCTTATCTGCTTCATAGATTATTGACTCACAGGGAGGCAATGAAAAGCGGTTAAAACAAGGATTGATACATAACAAGAACTGCATGCAAATGCATTGTTCTTCACATGCACTATCATTCTCATTACAATTTTGCTTCGCATAAGCAATCAGAAATGTGGAATGGCTTCCATGAAAAAGCAAGACACAGAGAATATCCATCAGACTCTTATGGACTTAGGCTATTTTCCTGTGTGATCAGTGAATTCAATTTTTAATTGACATTTCTTTTACATAAAATTACACAATTAGTAATTTCACCTTTCTAAATGAACCAACTGCATTTTTGAATGATCTAAAATATTGTACTACTTAGACAGTATTACACATTGCATGAACTTGACTTCAGATAATATCAAGATTTTCCTATGAATAATTACCTGTGCAGAAATCATCATAGTTTAGGAATGAGAGCTACAATTTTCTTACTTAGATGAAGAAGGATAGTGAGACAACAAATAATCCATTAGTTTCACTTTCCTATAACAACATACATGACCCAGACAACATTAAGGGAGGAAGGGTTTATTTTGGCCCATAATTTTAGAGAATATCAGTATATTACAGCAGCGAAGAAGGGAAAATCAGTTTAATTTCTGGCAGTGGGAGTCAAAGTCCAGTCTCTTCTAAGAATTTGGCAATCTCCTTACTGTAATCCCCTACAAAATCAAAATAAAAAAGCAGACCACATATTTCCAACATATAATGGCACAACATATACATTACTGTTCCCAAAGGAAGGAAAAAGAGCATAATGAGGAAATACTGGACCAAAGCAAGACTGAAAATCATCTGGGCAAACTCCACACTGTGTATCTCCATGTCGGATGTCAAAGTGCTCTCCAGATCCCCAACTCCTTTCAGCTTTATTGGCTGCAACACACTTCTTTCTCTTGTGCTGGTTCCACACCCAGATGGCAGCTCTCCTGTGCAGGTATCCCATGGCTCTGGCATCTCCAACATCTTGGGGTCAAACCACCGCAAGAGTGTAGCATGAGATCTTCACATGGTGCTGGATCAGGAAGAAACATTTCTCTAGAAC